>NC_079197.1:151362264-151646851 GCF_029499605.1 Hyla sarda
GGGGGGGATAGGAAGTGCAGGTGGGTTATGGGGGGGATAGGAAGTGCAGGTGGGTTATGGGGGATAAGAGGTGCCGGGGGGTTATGGGGGGGGATAAGAGGTGCAGGGGGGTTATGGGGGTGATGAGGAGAGGTTTGGCGGGGGGTAATGGGGGTGAGGAGGAGTGATGAGGACACAGAGGATAAGAGGGGGTGTATATGTATATATGATGTGTATGCATGTATGCAGGGCTGTGGAGTTGGAGTCAGAGTCGGAGTCGAGGAGTCGGAGTCGGACAAAATTTTGGGTACCTGGTGTCGGAGTCGGCAAACAATACACCGACTCCGACTCCTACTAAATTTAGATTGGAATAAAAAAAAAAAGCCGATGGAGCTGGAGGAAGACCTGGTCTCTAGACCAGATGAAGAAGAAAAGATAACAAAGAAGATATCACTCAAGTCAGAAGACGTCACTGATATTGTATATTGTGTATTCTCCTGACTGTCCCATCAGAGCTGTAGTCACTTGTAAGTTCTGCAGTGATGATGGGTAAAACTGTGTCCAATCTGTGTCTCTCCAGACTACAACTCCCACTGCCAGAGGCATGATGGGAGTTTTAGCTTTCCAACAGCTGGAGAACCGCTTCAACCGAGGTGATCGTTGGGGGTCTCAGCAGTCGGACCCCCACCAAAAAACATGGGCTGCTTATTATAAAATGCCCGGGCCCGGGGGGGGGGGGGAAGGCTTGGAGGGGTAGGGAGCCCAGAGGTAATTTTTTGCATCGGGGCCATGTGGTTTCTAGCTACACCCCTGCGCACGGCCGCTGCGCATTGATACAGCATTGGGGGCAACGGTTAACAGCAGGAAGGGGCATACATCAACTATTTAGTGGCAAATTGTGCCCTGGCCCATATAGTTGTTGTAGGCCCCTCTTTGCTAATAGTTTTCCCCACTATAGTTGTAGGCCTCTCTGAGAGGGGCCCAGGCCTACCACAACTATGTGGGCAACTATTAACAGAGGGGCCTACCACAACTATAGGGGCAACTGTTAACAGAGGGGCCTACGCAAACTATATGGAGCTCCCTATATAGTTTGGGGAGTCCCCTCTGTTAATAGTTGCTTCCATATAGTTTGGGTAGGCCCCTCTTTAAAGGAGTAGTCTGGTGAAAAATAACTTAGCCCCTATCCAAGGATAGGGGATAAGTTATACAGGGTGAGCCATTTATATGGATACACCTTAATAAAATGGGAATGGTTGGTGATATTAACTTCCTGTTTGTGGCACATTAGTATATGTGAGGGGGTAAACTTTTCAAGATGGGTGGTGACCATGGCGGCCATTTTGAAGTCGGCCATTTTGAATCCAACTTTTGTTTTTCAATAGGAAGAGGGTCATGTGACACATCAAACGTATTGGGAATTTCACAAGAAAAACAATGATGTGCTTGGTTTTAACGTAACTTTATTCTTTCATGAGTTATTTACAAGTTTCTGACCATTTATATAATGTGTTCAATGTGCTGCCCATTGTGTTGGCTTGTCAATGCAACCCTCTTCTCCCACTCTTCACACACTGATAGCAACACGGCAGGAGAAATGCTAGCACAGGATTCCAGTATCCGTAGTTTCAGGTGCTGCAGGATGGGTAAAACAAAAATTTGAACAGGACCCTCAGTTTACGCAGAAGATTTTGTTCAATGATGAGGCAAACTTTTATGTGCATGGTGAAGTTACCAAACAAAACCACCGCTATTGGTCTGACACTAACCCACATTGGATAGATCACTCCAAGACTGTTGGAACACAAAAATTTATGTTATGGTGTGGTATATGGGGTACAAAGATAGTGGGGCCATTCTTCATCAATGGAAACCTCAAGGCCACTGGATATGCAAAATTGCTACATGATGATGCGTTTCCCTCTTTATGCACTGAAGCTGGCACGTTCCCTGAGTTTTTCCAGCAAGATGGTGCACCACCACATTATGGGTGTCAGGTCCGAGCATTCCTAGATGAATAGTTTCCTGGAAAGTGGATTGGTTGTCATGGGCCAGTTGAATGGCCCCCAAGGTCTCCCGATCTGACCCCCTTAGACTTTCATCTTTGGGGTCATCTGAAGGCAATTGTCTATGCTGTGAAGATACGAGATGTGCAGAACCTGAAACTACGGATACTGGAAGCCTGTGCTAGCATTTCTCCTGCGGTGTATATAGTGGTATATAGCAGTGTATACTGATAATGGAAGTCTGTGATAGCATTTCTCCTGCGGTGTATATAGTAGTATATAGCAGTGTATACGGATACTGGAAGCCTGTGCTAGCATTTCTCCTGCGGTGTTGCTATCAGTGTGTGAGCAGCACATTGAACAGATTTTATAAGTGGTCAGAAACTTCTAAATAACTCATGAAAGAATAAAGTGACGTTAAAACCAAGCACATCATTGTTTTTCTTGTGAAATTCCAAATAAGTTTCATTTGTCACAACATAACGCTCTTCCTATTGAAAAAGCAAAAGTTGGATTCAAAATGGCCGACTTCAAAATGGCCGCCATGGTCACCACCCATCCTGAAAAGTTTCCCCCCTCACATATACTTATGTGCCACAAACAGGAAGTTCATATCCCATTTTATTAAGGTGTATCCATATAAATGGCCCACCCTGTAGAGCGCTGGGACCCCCCCCCCCCCCCCCCCGGGATCTCCTCCCAGCAGTTTGCTAGAAGCTGACGTCTGTACGCTGTAGGAAGCTGCGGCCGGCACACCCCCTCCATGTATCTCTACATGGAACGGGGGGTGGGGGGGGTGGTTGGCCCAGGCCTTGAGCTGTGTGGGGGGCCACGAAATTTCTGATGGCAGCCCTGGTTCCTAGTATTGTATGGTGAGTCTGGTTACAAGTTATGATGGTCTAGAGAAGCTTATTGTACACTGCTCAAAAAAATAAAGGAAATACTAAGATAACACATCCTAGATCTGAATGAATGAACTAATCATAGGAAATACTTTCGTCATTACATAGTTGAATGCGCTGACAACAAAATCACATAAAAATTATCTATGGAAATCAAATTTATCAACCCATGGAGGTCTGGATATGGAGTCACACTCAAAATCAAAGTGGAAAACCACACTACAGGCTGATACAACTTTATGTAATGTCCTTAAAACAAGTCAAAATGAGGCTCAGTAGTGTGTGTGGCCTCCACGTGCCCCTATGACCTCCCTACAATGCCTGGGCATGCTCCTGATGGGGTGGCGGATGGTCTCCTGAGGGATGTCTTCCCAGACCTGGACTAAAGCATCCGCCAACTCCTGGACAGTCTGTGGTGCAACGTGGCGTTCGTGGATGGAGCGAGACATCATGTCCCAAATGTGCTCAATCAGATTCAGGTCTGGGGAACGGGCGGACCAGTCCAAAGCACCAATGCCTTCCTCTTGCAGGAACTGCTGACACACTCCAGTCACATGAGGTCTAGCATTGTCTTGCATTAGGAAGAACCCAGGGCCAACCGCACCATTATATGGTCTCACAAGGGGTCTGAGGATCTCATCTCGGTACCTAATGGCAGTCATGCTACCTCTGGCAAGCACATGGAGGGCTGTGCGACCCCCCAAAGAAAAGCCACCCCACACCATTAATGACCCACCGCCAAACCAGTCATGCTGGAGGATGTTGCAGCAGAACGTTCTCCACGGCGTCTCCAGACTCTGTCACATATGTCACATGTGCTCATTTTGAACCTGCTTTTATTTGTGAAGGGCACCAGTAGCGAATTTGCCAATCTTGGTGTTCTCTGGCAAATGCCAAACCTCCTACACGGTTTTGGGCTGTAAGCACAACCCCCACCTGTGGACGTTGGGCCCTCATACCACCCTCATGGAGTCTGTTTCTGACCACTTGAGTGGACACACGCACATTTGTGGCCTGCTGGAGGTATTTATTCAGGGCTCTGGCAGTGCTCCTCCTGCTCCTCCTTGCACATAGGCGGAAGTAGGGGTCCTGCTGCTGGATTGTTGCCCTCCTACGGCTGCCTCCATGTCTCCTGATGTACTGGCCTGTCTCCTGGTAGTGCCTCCATGCTCTGGACACTACGCTGACAGACACAGCAAACCTTCTTGCCACAACTCGCATTGATGTGCCATCCTGGATGAGCTGCACTACCTGAGCCACTTGTGGGGGTTGCAGACTCCGTTTCATGCTACCACTAGAGTGAAAGCACCGCCAGCATTAAAAAGTGACCAAAACATCAGGAAGCATAGGAACTGAGAAGTTGTCTGTGGTAACAACCTGCAGAACCAATCCTTTATTGGGAGTGTCTTGCTAATTGCCTATACTTTCCACCTGTTGTCTGTTCCATTTGCACAACAGCTTGTGAAATTGATTGTCCATCAGTGTTGCTTCCTGAGTGAACATTGTGATTTCACAGAAGTGTGATTGACTTGGAGTTACATTGTGTTGTTTAAGTGTTCCCTTTATTTATTTATTTTTAGCAGTGTACTATAAGTGCATACACAGTATAAAACTATAATTGCATATGCCGTGTAAGTGCTTTGAGCATATGTGTGGAATTGATACGGATGTATACACAGGATGGATGCAGATCACTGTGTATAGTAATACTATGTGCAGATACACAGCACACCAACCACGAGTGCACACACAGCACAAATGCCACAAGTGTCCAAGGCAGCACAAATGCCACGGGCGCATGAAACACAAACTCCACAGGTGCACGCGCAGCACACATGCCATGAGCACATGAACACAAATGCTGTGGGGACATGCGCAGCACAAACGCCATGAGAGCATGAACCCAACGCATCAGCACATGCACAGCACAAAAACCCAAGAATGCACGTGCAGCATAAATGCTATGAATGTATGAACAACGAGAATGTATGAACAGTGTGAATACCATGATCGTATGAACAGTATGACTGCCATGAACGTATGAACCGAATAGATGGCAAGAGCGTATGAACAGTAAAAATGCCATGAGCGTATAAACAGTTTTAATGCCATGAGCATATGAATAGTATAAATGCCATGAGCGTATAAACAGTTTAAATGCCATGAGCTTATAAACAGTTTAAATGCCATGAGCGTATGAACAGTTTTAATGCCATGAGCGTATGAACAGTATAAATGCCATGAGCGTATGACAGTATGAATGCCATGAGCGTATGATCAGTATACATGCCATGAGCATATGGACAGTATAAATGCTACTAGCGTATGGACAGTGAAAAGCCATGAACATATAAACAGTATGAATAATATGAGCATAATGAACCGCATAATATCATGAGCATAAGAACCGTGTAAACGCCATAAGCGCATGAACAATATAAATACCATAGGCGTATTGTTACGCCGAGCGCTCGGGGTCCCTGCTCCTCCCCGAAGCGCTCGCGGCGTTTCTCTCCCTGCAGCGCCCCGGTCAGACCCGCTGACCGGGAGCGCTGCACTGACATGGCCGGCGGGGATGCGATTCGCATAGCAGGTCGCGCCCGCCCGCGAATCGCACCCCAGGTCACTTACCTGTCCCGGTCCCCGGCTGTCATGCTCTGGCGTGCGCGGCTCCGCTCTCTAGGGCGTGCGCGCGCCAGCGCTCTGAGATTTAAAGGGCCAGTGCACCAATGATGGTGCCTGGCCCAATCACCCTAATTAGTTTCCACCTGCTCCCTGGCTATATGACCTCACTTCCCCTGCACTTCCTTGCCGGATCTTGTTGCCTTGTGCCTTGAGAAAGCTTTACTGTGTTACCCATACTGTGTTCCAGACCTCCTGCTATTCCACCATTGACTACGAACCTTGCCGCCTGTCCCGACCTTCTGCTACGTCTGACCTTGCTCTTGTCTACTCCCTTGTACCGCGCTTATCTCAGCAGTCAGAGAGGTTGAGCCATTGCCAGTGGATACGACCTGGTTGCTACCGCCGCTGCAAGACCATCCCGCTTTGCGGCGGGCTCTGGTGAATACCAGTAGCAACTTAGAACCGGTCCACTTACACGGTCCACGCCAATCCCTCTCTGGCACAGAGGATCCACCTCCAGCCTGCAGAATCGTGACAGTAGATCCGGCCATGGATCCCGCTGAGGTTCCCCTGCCAGCTGTCTCTGACCTCACCACGGTGGTCGCCCAGCAATCCCGACAGATCGCCCATCTAAGTCACCAGCTATCGGAAGTGTCCACCATGGTACAGCAACTACAGTCGCAGCTACAGCATCTGCAACAGCAGCTACCATCTCCTCCACCAGCTCCTGCACCTCCTCCGCAGCGAGTGGCCGCTCCTAACCTCCGCTTGTCCCTGCCGGACAAATTTGATGGGGACTCTAGACTCTGCCGTGGTTTTCTGTCACAATGTTCCCTTCATTTGGAGATGTTGTCGGACCAATTTCCTACAGAACGGTCGAAGGTGGCTTTCGTGGTTAGTCTCCTGTCTGGGAAGGCTTTGTCTTGGGCCACACCGCTCTGGGACTGCGATGACCCTGTCACCGCCTCTGTACACTCCTTCTTCTCTGAGGTTCGCAGTGTCTTCGAGGAACCAGCCCGAGCTTCTTCTGCCGAGACTGCCCTGCTGAACCTGGTCCAGGGTAATTCTTCAGTAGGCGAGTACGCCATCCGATTTCGTACTCTCGCTTCCGAATTATCTTGGAACAACGAGGCTCTCTGCGCGACCTTTAAAAAAGGCCTATCCAGTAACATCAAAGATGTGCTGGCCGCACGAGAGATTCCTGCCAACCTGCATGAACTTATCCATTTGGCCACCCGCATTGACATGCGTTTTTCGGAAAGACACCAGGAACTCCGCCAGGAAAAAGACCTTAATCCCTGGGCACCTCTCTCTCGGTATCCCTTGCAATCTACCCCTGTGCCTCCCGCCGAGGAGCCTATGCAAGTAGATCGGTCTAGCCTGACTATTGAAGAGAGGTCTCGCCGTAGGGATAAAAATCTATGTCTGTACTGCGCTAGTACCGAACATTTCTTGGTGAATTGCCCTATTCGTCCTCCACGTCTAGAAAATGCACGCACGCAACCTGCTCATGTGGGCCTAGCGTCTCTGGGTACGGAGTCTGCTTCTCCATGTCTCTCTGTGCCCGTACGGATTTCTCCTTCTGCCAACTCCTCCTTCTCTGCTGTGGCCGTCTTGGACTCTGGTTCTTCTGGAAATTTTATTCTGGCCTCTTTGCTTGATTCCTACTGCATCCCGGTGACCCGTCTCATCAAGCCGCTCTATATTTCTTCGGTCAACGGAGTCAAGCTGCACTGCACTGTGCGTTATCGCACAGTGCCCCTGCTTATGAACATTGGACCGCATCTCGAGGAAATAGATTTTTTGGTTTTGCCCGGCTGTACCTCTGAAATCCTCCTCGGTCTGCCATGGCTCCAGCACCATTCTCCCACCCTTGACTGGACCACCGGGGAGATCAAGAATTGGGGTCCTGCTTGCCGCAAAGAGTGCCTCACGTCTGCTCCCAGCCCCGTCTGTCGGTCCTCAGTGTCTCCTCCTGTGCCTGGTCTCCCCAAGGCCTGTCAGGACTGTGCAGTGCCCCCTCATAGTCCCCGTCCTGGTGACACTCTGCCCCGTGCCAAGCCTCACCCTCTACCCCCCCTCCCCATTCCCACTCCTTCTGACCGGTCTGCCATTCTTGTTAAAACCCAGGACTTCACTGTCCCCCAGAAGGAGACTCTACAATCGCTCCCGATGTGCTCATCCTCTGTGGAGCGACATCCAGACAAAAAGAGGGGGAGACCTAAGGGGGGGGGGGGTACTGTTACGCCGAGCGCTCCGGGTCCCTGCTCCTCCCCGAAGCGCTCGCGGCATTTCTCTCCCTGCAGTGCCCCGGTCAGACCCGCTGACCGGGAGCTCTGCACTGACATGGCCGGCGGGGATGCGATTCGCATAGCGGGTCGCGCCCGCCCGCGAATCGCACCCCAGGTCACTTACCTGTCCCGGTCCCCGGCTGTCATGCTCTGGCGTGCGCGGCTCCGCTCTCTAGGGCGCGCGCGCGCCAGCGCTCTGAGATTTAAAGGGCCAGTGCACCAATGATGGTGCCTGGCCCAATCACCCTAATTAGTTTCCACCTGCTCCCTGGCTATATGACCTCACTTCCCCTGCACTTCCTTGCCGGATCTTGTTGCCTTGTGCCTTGAGAAAGCTTTACTGTGTTACCCATACTGTGTTCCAGACCTCCTGCTATTCCACCATTGACTACGAACCTTGCCGCCTGTCCCGACCTTCTGCTACGTCTGACCTTGCTCTTGTCTACTCCCTTGTACCGCGCTTATCTCAGCAGTCAGAGAGGTTGAGCCGTTGCCAGTGGATACGACCTGGTTGCTACCGCCGCTGCAAGACCATCCCGCTTTGCGGCGGGCTCTGGTGAATACCAGTAGCAACTTAGAACCGGTCCACTGACACGGTCCACGCCAATCCCTCTCTGGCACAGAGGATCCACCTCCAGCCTGCCGAATCGTGACACGTATGAACAGTATTAATGCCATGAGCATATGATTAAAAAACGCTATGAGCGCATGAACAGTATAAATACTGTGAGCGAATTAACAGTATAAATGCCATGAGCGTATGAAGATTATAAATGAGCATATTAAAGTATGAATGCCATGAGCCTAAGAAGTAAAAAACGCCACAAGCATGTGAACAGTATAGAGGACACGAGCACATGAATAGTGTAAATGCTATGAGCGTATGAACAGTAAAAACATTATGAGCGTATAAATCGTATAAATACCATGAGAGTATGAACAGTTTAAATACTAAGAGCGTATGAATAGTATAAATGCCCTGAGCGTATGAATGTTATAGTGTAAGTGCCATGATCGTGTAAATGTATAAACGCCACGAGCGTGTGAACAGTATAAAGACCATGGGGGACATGTATCATTTCCAGTGTATAATAGAAGTTTTTCACCCCTCTGCCTGTTGTCTAAATTTGGCGCAGCTGCGTTAAATTTATCATTCTTGCGCAGCTACTTTTTTGAATTGCGTTTAAATTTAGAATTCTCCTCAGAGCATAAATTTACACCGCAGCTCTATTTAGTAGGAGCTTTGTCTGCAGCGTATCTGCACCTAAACAGTAAGTGTGTCCTCGTTATTTGTTTTAGAAATTTTTTTCTTCATTATGTAGAGTTTTAATCTCACAATAATACCACTTTTTGCACCCAATTATAACACATCAATTATACCAATGTCCTTATTCTTCATTTAACATCTGTGACACCCCTGTGCAAATCACCTCAAATGTACATGGTGCACTCTATCTTATGGGCCTTGTTGTGCGCCCGCAGAGCACTTTGCGCCCACATATGGGGTATCTCCGTATCTCCGTGGCTAAATTGTGTCCAAAAAAATGGGATCTTTTTTCCCATTTACCTCTTGTGAAAATGTAAAGTATGCGGCAACACCAGCATGTCAGTGTAAATAATTTTATTTTTATACACTAACATACTGGTGTAGACTCCAACTGTTCCTTTTCATAATGGGTAAAAGGAGAAAAAGCCCCCCAAAATCTGTAAGGCAATTTCTCCCGAGTACGGCGATACCCCATATGTGACCCTAAAATGTTGCCTTGAAATACGACAGGTCTCCAAAGTGAGAGCGCCATGCGCATTTGAGGCCTGAATTAGGGTTTTGCATAGGGGTGGACATAGGGGTATTCTATGCCAGTGTTTCCCAAACAGGGTTCCTCCAGCTGTTGCAAAACTCCCAACATGCCTGGACAGTCAATGGCTGTCCGACAATACTGGGGGTTGTTGTTTTGCAACAGCTGGAGGCTCCATTTTGGAAACAGTGCCGTACCAGACGTTGTTCATATTTATTGGGGAGGGGAGGGGGGCTGTGTAGCGGTATGTGTATATATAGTGTTTTTTTACTTATTTTATTTAAGTGTAGTGTAGTGTAGTGTTTTTAGGGTACAGTCACACGGGCGGGGGTTCACAGCGAGTTTGCTGCATCTCAATCTTGCAGCACTCCCTGTAAACCTCCGCCCATGTGAGTGTACCCTGTCCATTCACATTGGGGGAGGGAGGGGGAAACATCCAGCTGTTGCAAAACCACAACTCCGAGCATGCCCTTTGGCTGTCCGTGCATGCTGGCAGTTGTAGTTTTGCAATAGCTGGAGGCACACTGGTTGCAAAACACGGAAGCAGACTCAGTGTTTCGCAACCAGTGTGCCTTCAGCTGTTGCAAAAACTTCAAATCTCAGCATGCAGTGACAGCAGAAGGACATGCTGGAACTTGTAGTTATGCAACAGCTGGAGGCATACTGCTACAACTCCCAGCATGCCCTTTGGCAGTCTGTGCATGCTGAGGGTTGTAGTTATGAAACAGCTGAAGGCACACTGGTTGCAAAACACTTGAAAGTTTTTTTACTTAACTTAGTGTTTCCAAACCAGTGTGCCTCCAGCTGTTGCACAACTTCAATTCCCAGCATGCATGGTCTGTCAGTGCATGCTGGGAGTTATAGTTTGGAGGCACAGCTGGAGGCACACGGGTTGGGAAAAAGAGTTAGGAAACAAACAATGTTTCCCAACTAGTGTGCCTCCAGCTGTTGCAAAACTATAATTCCCAGCATGGCCAGACATGCTGGAAGTTGTATTTCGGCAACATCTGAAGGGTCAGATGTTGACGAACTACAACTCCCAGCATGCTTGGGCAGTCTGGGCATGCTGGAAGTTGTAGTTTTGCAACATCTGGAGGTCCACAGTTTGTAGACCACTGTATAATGGTCTCCAATCTGTGGTCTTCCAGATGTTACAGAACTACAACTCCCAGCATGCCTCGACAGAGTGGGCATGCTGAGATTTGTAATTTTGGAACATCTGGAAGAGCACAGATTGGAGACCATTATACAGTGGTCTCCAAACTGTGGCCCTCCAGATGTTGCAAAACTACAACTTCCAGCATGCCCGGGACCGCCTGGAGGACGCCGCTCGCACCGGGACCGCTCGGGACACCGCATGGCCGGGTAAGTGACGCCGGGGGACGGGTAAGGGACACTTAGCAGAGCGGTGTGTGTCCCGATCCCCGTGATCCGGACTCACACACCGCGCTGCTAAGTATTCTCATAGCGAAACGCTGCTATCAGCTAGTCAGATTTGACTAGCTGATAGCAGCGATCGCTGGGGGGTGGGGGATGAAACCCCCCGTGGTCACATGGTAAGATGGCTGGCTATCAGTGATAGCCACCATCTTACCGGGCGCTGGGGAAAAGTATAACGGAAAGCAGTAAATTGTAAAAATAAAAGGAGAATGATCGACAGTGTTAAGTGAATTACAAAGCTATTTTAATGTGACGGAGCTTGTTCAATGATAAGTTATCAAACATTTCCTATGTAAGTGTATTAAATTGTTGGATCATAAAATAACAATATACAAGTGATCTAATGAATAACTGAACTGTAAACAAATATTCTATATGCAAATTATTTTAAAAGTGCTTTGCAATAACCAAGGAGTAAAAAGCAATATAAAGCAAACCAAAGGAGGAATTGAGATAGGAAAGTTAAAACATTCTGGTGGTTCCTTAGTAGAACTTTCCTTCAGAAATAGAAAGGATTTCGCTACGTGCAGTTAAAGATGGCTTATATTTATGGGGAAAAAGACGCACTTGCGTCCAAATGTTTGGTGCAAAGGAAAAGTACGCAGGTAATAAATCCATGTGTACTATATATGCAGCTCCAAGGTACCCTGATTCAGCCACATCTGGAGGACATGCTCTACCAAAACGTGCGCAAAAAAATGCGCAAAAAAGGGCTTGCGCAAAATTTTGCGCAAAAAAATACCCACAAAACAGGGGTAAAATCTTTGATACATGTCCCCCCATGAGTGTATGAATAACATGAATACTGTGAGCGAATAAATTGTATAAATATCATGAGCGTATGAACAGTATAAATACTATGGAGGAGATTTATCATTGAGCCTACAAGGGGCTCAGTCCTCCCAGCATTAAACTCATATAGAAAATCCAAATAGGAAAATATGGGGGTGCTTTTAAAACATAGCTTTTAATATTAATACACTAAAATCACACCTCAAAAGTATATTAGTGTATAATAATACCCAACACCAAAATCATAAATTTAACTGATACCGAAATTCATACCACTGTATGTGGTTTTGTGTATGAACAGCCACAACACACTTGTTACTCCCTACGCGTTTCAGCCCCTATCTTGGGCATCATCAGGGGATTTAACATAAACAATATTTGTGTGGACTTGAAAGTAATTCTACATATGAAAGCAGTTACTTAATTTGAGTAGCACCCGATACAAAATGCTTTACTCAAAAGGGTGTAGGGTTCCTGTAGCGGATATTGATACAAAGGACCTGTGAAAAAAAACCATAGAGCCACGTAAATATATAGCATCTTATCCAACACCATTATTGTTGTGCTTTGTATCTGACTCACAGTTCCTTATGGTGTCCCGAATACCTGTAAAAAAGGCACACAATAGACAACCTATAAATAAAGGTCCGATGTTCCTGAAAGAGAAACTAGCTGAACTGCCGCTAGTACGCTACTCACAGTTATCCGCTATTGCATCTGGGCTGGAATCCCGGATGGCGCACAAACCCGCAGTGGCGGGAAGCCGTACTGTCTGACGGCTTCACTGTGCTCACTGTCCGGGATCCCGGCGTCTGGCGTCATATCCGGTCAAACCTGGAACTACGTCAGTGGCGACGCCCCATAGTGACGCTAACAGGGGGCAGGACAAAGTTCTGATCGCAGTGCCGTGATGTGGAGCCGGAAGTAAACAAAAGTAACTATGGCTAGCTAAATAATAACTATGTCTAGTAACGGGTAACAATATGGCAGGACCATAATGATAAGGTCCCTCTTGGTCGCCACTGACGTAGTTCCGGGTTTGACCGGATATGACGCCAGACGCCGGGATCCCGGACGGTGAGCACAGTGAAGCCGTCAGACAGTACGGCTCCCCGCCACTGCGGGTTTGTGCGCCATCCGGGATTCCAGCCCAGATGCAATAGCGGATAACTGTGAGTAGCGTACTAGCGGCAGTTCAGCTAGTTTCTCTTTCAGGAACATCGGACCTTTATTTATAGGTTGTCTATTGTGTGCCTTTTTTACAGGTATTCGGGACACCATAAGGAACTGTGAGTCAGATACAAAGCACAACAATAATGGTGTTGGATAAGATGCTATATATTTACGTGGCTCTATGGTTTTTTTTTCACAAGTCCTTTGTATCAATATCTGCTACAGGAACCCTACACCCTTTTGAGTAAAGCATTTTGTATCGGGTGCTACTCAAATTAAGTAACTGCTTTCATATATAGAATTACTTTCAAGTCCACACAAATATTGTTTATGTTAAATCCCCTGATGATGCCCAAGATAGGGGCTGAAACGCATAGGGAGTAACAAGTGTGTTGTGGCTGTTCATACACAAAACCACACACAGTGGTATGAATCTCGGTATCAGTTAAATTTATGATTTTGGTGTTGGGTATTATTATACACTAATATACTTTTGAGGTGTGATTTTAGTGTATTAATATTAAAAGCTATGTTTTAAAAGCACCCCCATATTTTCCTATTTGGATTTTCTATATGAGTTTAATGCTGGGAGGACTGAGCCCCTTGTAGGCTCTTGAATATTTCATGCAACTATACATTAGTTTTTTTTTTATCATTGAGTTTACCCCTTTTTCTTGTGTATTTTTTTGCGCATCTTTTTTGTGCGTTTTTTTGATAGAATATATTCCAATGTTCTCTACGTGCTCGTGTACCGTAGAAAGAAAAATGCTTCACACACTAATTTACTATCGCGCATTTTTTTTATTTAGATATTAAAACTTTGCGCAAAGGCAACAGATTTTGCACAAATATAGAACACCGAGGAGTGCACGTACCAATGTGTCAGATGGTAAAAACATGAAGGAATGTCTATGTTTGAGCTAAATTTATCAATAAGCTTGGGCACGGTTGATATATTTTGCACAGAAGTGCAAAACATAGAAAGCACTGACAGGGTTTAAATGATTTCTACCTCACCCCGACATTGATAAATCTCCCCTATGAGCGTATGAACTGTATAAAGCCATAAGCGTATGAACAGTATGAATACTATGAGCGTGTAAACAGTATAAATACTATGAATGTATGCACAATATGGATGCCACTAGCGTATAAACAGTATAGATGCAATGAGCATATAAACAATCTAAATATCACGAGCGTATGAACAGTATAATGCCATGAACGTATGCACGATATGAATGCCATGGGTGTATCAACAGTATATCTGCCATGAGCGTGTAAACAGTAAAGATGTAAGAGTATATGAAAAGTATAAATGCCGTGAGCGCATGAACATAGCTGTTATGACATAATACAGTAAAAACTAAGAAACAAAAATGCCTACCTACTATGAACCATTATCACGTGTACATACCACAAACGCTAACACGTATACACATGGACAATGCTATCAAGTTAACAAACTACAAATGCTATGAAACGTTGACACACTATAAATGCTATGAACGTATACACACTCTAAAACTACTAAATGCAATGAACATATGCACACTAAACGCTATGAAAGTTTACACACTGCAGCCACTATAACATTTCTATAAAGGTATATGCACAATAAACACTATCGTATGAAACTAAATTAAATGAACGTTTACGCACTGTATCTATAAACGTATGCACTAAAAGCTATGAACGTACACCCTTCTGATGGCATGAAACGTATACATTGTAATGCTGGTGTGTGACATAAAAACGCTATGAGCACCTACACATTATAAATGCTTTAACCGTATACACCTTATCAATGCAATGAACATTAACAATGCTATGAACATAAACATCATGATGCTATGAAGATGTATACACATTATAAATCCTATAAATGTATACACCTTATACATGCTATGAACTAATAAACGTATAAATGCTATGCAACATATAAATATATACATATATAAATAATATAACCGTATGCACTGCAACTGAATAAATACAATAACCGTATGCACTGCATATAACATGATGAGCACATGCACTGTATATAACGCTATAAATGTACGCACTGCATGTAACAGTATGAGCGTATGCACTGTATACAACTCTAAATGTACGTACTGCATATAAACACTATGAAAACTATGACTGTATGTGCTACATCTAAATACTAGAGTGTTCACTGTATGTAAATACTATGAGTGTTCACTGTATGTAAATACTATGAGTGTTCACTGTATGTAAATACTATGAGTGTTCACTGTATGTAAATACTATGAGTGTTCACTGTATGTAAATACTATGAGTTTTCACTGTATGTAAATACTATGAGTGTTCACTGTATGCAAATACTGAGTGTTCACTGTATGTAAATACTATGAGTGTTCACTGTATGCAAATACTGAGTGTTCACTGTATGTAAATACTATGAGTGTTCACTGTATGTAAATACTATGAGTGTTCACTGTATGCAAATACTGAGTGTTCACTGTATGTAAATACTATGAGTGTTCACTGTATGCAAATACTGAGTGTTCACTGTATGTAAATACTGAGTGTTCACTGTATGTAAATACTATGAGTGTTCACTGTATGTAAATACTATGAGTGTTCACTGTATGCAAATACTGAGTGTTCACTGTATGTAAATACTATGAGTGTTCACTGTATGTAAATACTGAGTGTTCACTGTATGTAAATACTATGAGTGTTCACTGTATGCAAATACTGAGTGTTCACTGTATGTAAATACTATGAGTGTTCACTGTATGCAAATACTGAGTGTTCACTGTATGTAAATACTATGAGTGTTCACTGTATGCAAATACTGAGTGTTCACTGTATGTAAATACTGAGTGTTCACTGTATGTAAATACTATGAGTGTTCACTGTATGTAAATACTGAGTGTTCACTGTATGCAAATACTGAGTGTTCACTGTATGTAAATACTATGAGTGTTCACTGTATGTAAATACTATGAGTGTTCACTGTATGTAAATACTATGAGTGTTCACTGTATGTAAATACTATGAGTGTTCACTGTATGTAAATACTATGAGTGTTCACTGTATGCAAATACTGAGTGTTCACTGTATGTAAATACTATGAGTGTTCACTGTATGTAAATACTATGAGTGTTCACTGTATGTAAATACTGAGTGTTCACTGTATGTAAATACTATGAGTGTTCACTGTATGTAAATACTATGAGTGTTCACTGTATGTAAATACTATGAGTGTTCACTGTATGCAAATACTGAGTGTTCACTGTATGTAAATACTATGAGTGTTCACTGTATGTAAATACTATGAGTGTTCACTGTATGTAAATACTATGAGTGTTCACTGTATGTAAATACTGAGTGTTCACTGTATGCAAATACTGAGTGTTCACTGTATGTAAATACTATGAGTGTTCACTGTATGTAAATACTATGAGTGTTCACTGTATGTAAATACTGAGTATTCACTGTATGTAAATACTATGAGTGTTCACTGTATGTAAATACTATGAGTGTTCACTGTATGTAAATACTGAGTGTTCACTGTATGTAAATACTATGAGTGTTCACTGTATGTAAATACTATGAGTGTTCACTGTTACGCCTAGCGCTCCGGGTCCCCGCTCCTCCCCGGAGCGCTTACGGCGTCTCTCTCTCCGCAGCGCCCCGGTCGGTCCCGCTGACCGGGAGCGCTGCACTGTCTTGGCCGTCGGGGATGCGATTCGCACAGCGGGACGCGCCCGCTCGCGAATCGCATACCAGGTCACTTACCCGTCCCGGTCCCCCGCTGTCATGTGCTGGCGCGCGCGGCTCCGCTCTCTAGGGCGCGCGCGCGCCAGCTCCCTGAGACTTAAAGGGCCAGTGCACCAATGATTGGTGCCTGGCCCAATTAGCTTAATTGGCTTCCACCTGCTCCCAGACTATATCTGATCTCTGCCCCTGCTCTCCCCTGCCGGATCTTGTTGCCTTAGAGCCTAGTGAAAGCGTTACTGTGTTTGTCCATACTGTGTACTTGACCTCCTGCTATTGCCTTATTGACTACGATTCTTGCTGCCTGCCCCGACCTTCTGCTACGTCCGACCTTGCTTCTGTCTACTCCCTTGTACCGCGCCTATCTTCAGCAGTCAGAGAGGTTGAGCCGTTGCTAGTGGATACGACCTGGTCACTACCGCCGCAGCAAGACCATCCCGCTTTGCGGCGGGCTCTGGTGAACACCAGTAGTGACTTAGAACCGGTCCACTAGCACGGTCCACGCCAATCCCTCTCTGGCACAGAGGATCCACCTCCTGCCAGCCGGCATCGTGACAGTAGATCCGGCCATGGATCCCGCTGAAGTTCCTCTGCCAGTTGTCGCCGACCTCACTACGCTGGTCGCCCAGCAAGCTCGACAGATCGCCCAACAAGAGCACCAGCTGTCGTACTTGACCACCATGACTCAGCAACTTCAGTCGCAGCTACAGCAGCTTCAGTCTCAGCTACTGCAATTTCAGTCACAGCTACAGCAGCAACAACCTTCTCCTCCGCCAGCTCCTGCACCTCTTCCGCAGTGAGTGGCCACTCCTCGCCTCCGCTTGTCCCTGCCGGACAAATTTGATGGGGACTCTAAGTTTTGCCGTGGCTTTCTTTCACAATGTTCCCTGCACTTGGAGATGATGTCGGACCAGTTTCCTACTGAAAGGTCTAAGGTGGCTTTCGTAGTCAGTCTTCTGTCTGGGAAAGCTCTGTCATGGGCCACACCGCTCTGGGACCGCGATGACCCCGTCACTGCCTCCGTACACTCCTTCTTCTCGGAAATTCGAAGTGTCTTTGAGGAACCTGCCCGAGCCTCTTCTGCTGAGACTGCCCTGCTGAACCTGGTCCAGGGTAATTCTTCCGTTGGCGAGTACGCCATACAATTCCGTACTCTTGCTTCTGAACTATCCTGGAATAATGAGGCCCTCTGCGCGACCTTTAAAAAAGGCCTATCCAGCAACATTAAAGATGTTCTGGCCGCACAAGAAATTCCTGCTAACCTGCATGAACTCATTCATCTAGCCACTCGCATTGACATGCGTTTTTCTGAGAGACATCAAGAGCTCCGCCAGGAAAAAGACTTAGATCTCTGGGCACCTCTCCCACAGTATCCGTTGCAATCTACGACTAGGCCTCCCGCCGAGGAGGCCATGCAAGTGGATCGGTCTCGCCTGACCCAGGAGGAGAGGAATCGCCGTAGGGAAGAAAATCTTTGTCTGTACTGTGCCAGTACCGAACATTTCTTGGTGGATTGCCCTATCCGTCCTCCACGTCTGGGAAACGCACGCTCGCACCCAGCTCTCGTGGGTGTGGCGTCTCTTGATTCAAAGTCGGCTTCTCCACGTCTGACGGTGCCCGTGCGGATTTCTCCTTCAGCCAACTCCTCCCTCTCAGCCGTGGCCTGCTTGGACTCTGGTGCCTCTGGGAATTTTATTCGGGATTCCTTGGTGAATAAATTCCGCATCCCGGTGACCCGTCTCGTCAAGCCACTCTACATTTCCGCGGTCAACGGAGTCAGGTTGGATTGCACCGTGCGTTACCGCACGGAGCCCCTCCTAATGTGCATCGGACCTCATCACAAAAAAATTTAGTTTTTGGTCCTCTCCAATTGCACTTCCGAAATTCTCCTTGGACTACCCTGGCTTCAACACCATTCTCCTATCCTGGATTGGTCCACAGGGGAGATCAAGAGCTGGGGTACCTCTTGTTTCAAGGACTGCCTTAAACCGGTTCCCAGTACTCCCTGCCGTGACCCTGTGGTTCCCCCTGGCTGAAACGCGTAGGGAGTAACAAGTGTGTTGTGGCTGTTCATACACAAAACCACACACAGTGGTATGAATCTCGGTATCAGTTAAATTTATGATTTTGGTGTTGGGTATTATTATACAGTAATATACTTTTGAGGTGTGATTTTAGTGTATTAATATTAAAAGCTATGTTTTAAAAGCACCCCCATATTTTCCTATTTGGATTTTCTATATGAGTTTAATGCTGGGAGGACTGAGCCCCTTGTAGGCTCTTGAATATTTCATGCAACTATACATTAGTTTTTTTTTTATCATTGAGTTTACCCCTTTTTCTTGTGTATTTTTTTGCGCATCTTTTTTGTGCGTTTTTTTGATAGAATATATTCCAATGTTCTCTATGTGCTCGTGTACCGTAGAAAGAAAAATGCTTTACACACTAATTTACTATCGCGCATTTTTTTATTTAGATATTAAAACTTTGCGCAAAGGCAACAGATTTTGCACAAATATAGAACACCGAGGAGTGCACGTACCAATGTGTCAGACGGTAAAAACATGAAGGAATGTCTATGTTTGAGCTAAATTTATCAATAAGCTTGGGCACGGTTGATATATTTTGCACAGAAGTGCAAAACATAGAAAGCACTGACAGGGTTTAAATGATTTCTACCTCACCCCGACATTGATAAATCTCCCCTATGAGCGTATGAACTGTATAAAGCCATAAGCGTATGAACAGTATGAATACTATGAGCGTGTAAACAGGATAAATACTATGAATGTATGCACAATATGGATGCCACTAGCATATAAACAGTATAGATGCAATGAGCATATAAACAATCTAAATATCACGAGCGTATGAACAGTATAATGCCATGAACGTATGCACGATATGAATGCCATGGGTGTATCAACAGTATATCTGCCATGAGCGTGTAAACAGTAAAGATGTAAGAGTATATGAAAAGTATAAATGCCGTGAGCGCATGAACATAGCTGTTATGACATAATACAGTAAAAACTAAGAAACTAAAATGCCTACCTACTATGAACCATTATCACGTGTACATACTACAAACGCTAACATGTATACACATGGACAATGCTATCAAGTTAACAAACTACAAATGCTATGAAACGTTGACACACTATAAATGCTATGAACGTATACACACTCTAAAACTACTAAATGCAATGAACATATGCACACTAAACGCTATGAAAGTATACACACTGCAGCCACTATAACATTTCTATAAAGGTATATGCACAATAAACACTATCGTATGAAACTAAATTAAATGAACGTTTACGCACTGTATCTATAAACGTATGCACTAAAAGCTATGAACGTACACCCTTCTGATGGCATGAAACGTATACATTGTAATGCTGGTGTGTGACATAAAAACGTTATGAGCACCTACACATTATAAATGCTTTAATCGTATACACCTTATCAATGCAATGAACATTAACAATGCTATGAACATAAACATCATGATGCTATGAAGATGTATACACATTATAAATCCTATAAATGTATACACCTTATACATGCTATGAATTAATAAACGTATAAATGCTATGCAACATATAAATATATACATATATAAATAATATAACCGTATGCACTGCAACTAAATAAATACAATAACCGTATGCACTGCATATAACATGATGAGCACATGCACTGTATATAACGCTATAAATGTACGCACTGCATTTAACAGTATGAGCGTATGCACTGTATACAACACTAAATGTACGTACTGCATATAAACACTATGAAAACTATGACTGTATGTGCTACATCTAAATACTAGAGTGTTCACTGTATGTAAATACTATGAGTGTTCACTGTATGTAAATACTATGAGTGTTCACTGTATGTAAATACTGAGTGTTCACTGTATGTAAATACTATGAGCGTTCACTGTATGTAAATACTATGAGTGTTCACTGTATGTAAATACTATGAGTTTTCACTGTATGTAAATACTATGAGTGTTCACTGTATGTAAATACTATGAGTGTTCACTGTATGTAAATACTATGAGTGTTCACTGTATGTAAATACTGAGTGTTCACTGTATGTAAATACTATGAGTGTTCACTGTATGCAAATACTGAGTGTTCACTGTATGTAAATACTATGAGTGTTCACTGTATGCAAATACTGAGTGTTCACTGTATGTAAATACTATGAGTGTTCACTGTATGCAAATACTGAGTGTTCACTGTATGTAAATACTATCAGTGTTCAATGTATGTAAATACTATGAGTGTTCACTGTATGTAAATACTATGAGTTTTCACTGTATGTAAATACTATGAGTGTTCACTGTATGCAAATACTGAGTGTTCACTGTATGTAAATACTATGAGTGTTCACTGTATGTAAATACTATGAGTGTTCACTGTATGTAAATACTATGAGTGTTCACTGTATGTAAATACTGAGTGTTCACTGTATGTAAATACTGAGTGTTCACTGTATGTAAATACTATGAGTGTTCACTGTATGCAAATACTGAGTGTTCACTGTATGTAAATACTGAGTGTTCACTGTATGTAAATACTATGAGTGTTCACTGTATGTAAATGCTGAGTGTTCACTGTATGCAAATACTGAGTGTTCACTGTATGTAAATACTATGAGTGTTCACTGTATGTAAATACTATGAGTGTTCACTGTATGTAAATACTGAGTGTTCACTGTATGTAAATACTATGAGTGTTCACTGTATGTAAATACTGAGTGTTCACTGTATGTAAATACTATGAGTGTTCACTGTATGTAAATACTATGAGTGTTCACTGTATGTAAATACTATGAGTGTTCACTGTATGTAAATACTATGAGTGTTCACTGTATGTAAATACTATGAGTGTTCACTGTATGCAAATACTGAGTGTTCACTGTATGTAAATACTATGAGTGTTCACTGTATGCAAATACTGAGTGTTCACTGTATGTAAATACTATCAGTGTTCACTGTATGTAAATACTATGAGTGTTCACTGTATGTAAATACTATGAGTGTTCACTGTATGTAAATACTATGAGTGTTCACTGTATGCAAATACTGAGTGTTCACTGTATTTAAATACTATGAGTGTTCACTGTATGCAAATACTGAGTGTTCACTGTATGTAAATACTATCAGTGTTCACTGTATGTAAATACTATGAGTGTTCACTGTATGTAAATACTATGAGTTTTCACTGTATGTAAATACTATGAGTGTTCACTGTATGCAAATACTGAGTGTTCACTGTATGTAAATACTATGAGTGTTCACTGTATGTAAATACTATGAGTGTTCACTGTATGCAAATACTGAGTGTTCACTGTATGTAAATACTGAGTGTTCACTGTATGTAAATACTATGAGTGTTCACTGTATGTAAATACTGAGTGTTCACTGTATGCAAATACTGAGTGTTCACTGTATGTAAATACTATGAGTGTTCACTGTATGTAAATACTATGAGTGTTCACTGTATGTAAATACTGAGTGTTCACTGTATGCAAATACTGAGTGTTCACTGTATGTAAATACTATGAGTGTTCACTGTATGTAAATACTATGAGTGTTCACTGTATGTAAATACTGAGTGTTCACTGTATGCAAATACTGAGTGTTCACTGTATGTAAATACTATGAGTGTTCACTGTATGTAAATACTATGAGTGTTCACTGTATGTAAATACTATGAGTGTTCACTGTATGTAAATACTATGAGTGTTCACTGTATGTAAATACTATGAGTGTTCACTGTATGCAAATACTGAGTGTTCACTGTATGTAAATACTATGAGTGTTCACTGTATGTAAATACTATGAGTGTTCACTGTATGTAAATACTATGAGTGTTCACTGTATGTAAATACTATGAGTGTTCACTGTATGTAAATACTGAGTGTTCACTGTATGCAAATACTGAGTGTTCACTGTATGTAAATACTATGAGTGTTCACTGTATGTAAATACTATGAGTGTTCACTGTATGTAAATACTATGAGTGTTCACTGTATGTAAATACTATGAGTGTTCACTGTATGTAAATACTGAGTGTTCACTGTATGTAAATACTATGAGTGTTCACTGTATGTAAATACTATGAGTGTTCACTGTATGTAAATACTATGAGTGTTCACTGTATGTAAATACTATGAGTGTTCACTGTATGTAAATACTGAGTGTTCACTGTATGCAAATACTGAGTGTTCACTGTATGTAAATACTATGAGTGTTCACTGTATGTAAATACTATGAGTGTTCACTGTATGTAAATACTATGAGTGTTCACTGTATGTAAATACTATGAGTGTTCACTGTATGTAAATACTGAGTGTTCACTGTATGCAAATACTGAGTGTTCACTGTATGTAAATACTATGAGTGTTCACTGTATGTAAATACTATGAGTGTTCACTGTATGTAAATACTGAGTGTTCACTGTATGCAAATACTGAGTGTTCACTGTATGTAAATACTATGAGTGTTCACTGTATGTAAATACTATGAGTGTTCACTGTATGTAAATACTATGAGTGTTCACTGTATGTAAATACTATGAGTGTTCACTGTATGTAAATACTGAGTGTTCACTGTATGTAAATACTATGAGTGTTCACTGTATGTAAATACTATGAGTGTTCACTGTATGTAAATACTATGAGTGTTCACTGTATGTAAATACTATGAGTGTTCACTGTATGTAAATACTATGAGTGTTCACTGTATGTAAATACTATGAGTGTTCACTGTATGTAAATACTATGAGTGTTCACTGTATGTAAATACTGAGTGTTCACTGTATGCAAATACTGAGTGTTCACTGTATGTAAATACTATGAGTGTTCACTGTATGTAAATACTATGAGTGTTCACTGTATGTAAATACTATGAGTGTTCACTGTATGTAAATACTATGAGTGTTCACTGTATGTAAATACTGAGTGTTCACTGTATGTAAATACTATGAGTGTTCACTGTATGTAAATACTATGAGTGTTCACTGTATGTAAATACTATGAGTGTTCACTGTATGCAAATACTGAGTGTTCACTGTATGTAAATACTATGAGTGTTCACTGTATGCAAATACTGAGTGTTCACTGTATGTAAATACTATGAGTGTTCACTGTATGTAAATACTATGAGTGTTCACTGTATGTAAATACTATGAGTGTTCACTGTATGTAAATACTATGACCATATGTACCGACTACACACTAAAACCATATGCACCATGCCAAACTAATGACCGTATAAGAACATGTGCCCTGAACGTAATGTTACCGCTTGTGCTGTGTATACTATGCCCGCGTATAACTGAAAACGCCATGATCAATTACTAACATCTATCACTGAAGATAGGCCTAACCGTGTCCCCGCTGAATAACTGACGCCCAGCATTCTGCCCTGAGATAGCCGACGGCTGTGCGAGATGCTGAAACCGCTTCACCCAGCGCAAATATAACTACTGCAAAGTGCAAGGAATGAACAGCTGCATGGGTTCTGAACATGGCGGGGAAAATAAATGCCTGCCTCAGGACTCAGGCGCAAGACACCACCGCAGAACACGAATCTGACATGCACCTTACAAGCATAGGTACGTAGGAGGGAACAGAGCAGCCCCCGAATGCACACATGCACAGGGGAGACCAGAACTCACCCCAATCCAGGCACCGCCACTCACAACACAAGCCACAGTGCCTTACCCTGAGTGATCCGACAGCAGCAGGGGTTGCATTATTTGCATAAACATGAGAGAGTAACCACCGCGTCACCTGCAACCACAGACTATGCTACCGTAGTAAGTGCAGTCAGCCGCCAGGAACATGCCTGATGGAGCAGGCTGTGGGAGCTCCGAAATGGAGGGAAAATTCAAATGCTGGCACCAACAGGACAGCATGACCTTCTCTTTGTCCACAAAATTGTCATGTTAGCACTAGGACCGCTCGGGAATGTGCTGTCTCATAGACAGCATTTCATTCCATGCGGAGTCTGCAGTCTATTCTCTATGTGGACACCGGAATTTTAATTTCCACGCCAGATGTTTCCGTAGTGGATATTCTGCTATGTGGACAGTGCAGCAGAATCCTATCAAAATAAATGGAACTCTGCCGCATTGGAATTCCGCACGGAAATTCTGCTGTGTTAACATAGTTTAATGTAATACAGTATTTCTATACCTTGCATCCATTAAACATGGTATAGATTTACAGCACTGTATTTATGGAACAAACAGTACTTAGTAAAGTCATGATCCTGACTAAGGCTGGGTTCACACTACGTTTTCTCCCATACGGGAGCGCATACGGCAGGGGGGAGCTAAAACCTCGCGCTCTCGTATGCCTTCGTATGCGCTCCCTTATGTAATTCATTTTAATGATCCGGCCGGAGTGAAACGTTCGGTCCGGTCGGCTCATTTTTGCGCCGTATGCGCTTTTCCCCCAGACCTAAAACTGTGGTCAACCACAGTTTGAGGTCCGGTCTTAAAAGCGCATATGGCGCAAAAATGAGCCGACCGGACCGAACGTTTCACTCCGGCCGGATCATTAAAATGAATTACATACGGGAGCGCATACGAAGGCATACGGGAGCGCGAGGTTTTAGCTCTCCCCTGCCGTATGCGCTCCCGTATGGGAGAAAACGTAGTGTGAACCCACCCTAAGAGGAACCATATAGGAGACTTATCCCTACTCCCCTCACATAGGTTTTTCATATAATTCTTATTATGTAATATAATACTCTAATAATACATCCCTTACATGACACCCAAAAATTCCATTGAAACATTGGGACAGTTACAGTAATACAGAAATAATCTGACTAACAAGTTTGGAATCGCAGCTTCGAGTAATAATAGAATGGAGTCTGAATAGTTTTGTATCAGCTTTTACTAAGAACACAAGTACTTGTCAAACATGGAGACTACAACCTCCTGTTCCATGGAGGACATCCTACCACGTCCTGGGCTGAGAGCCAAAGTCAATGTTAGACTGTGAGAAGCCTTTTACAGAACAGGTATGTTTTCCTTTGGTTCACACATTTCCCTAAGCATGTGATGGAATAAAGAGGGTCTACCCAGTTGTGAACCCCCTCAACATTGGCACAATGCCGAGGATTTTGGTGAGTGACATTGGGCATTTCCAGGAGGCTGGATGTCCATCTATTCTATAACCTACTTGGTTATCTCAAAGCGAGAAGGGTCGGCCAAATGGAAAAACCCCATCATATAACTTTATTAAGTATATCTACCATATGTAAACTGCTCAAAAAAATAAAGGGAACACTTAACACAATGTAACTCCAAGTCAATGACACTTCTGTGAAATCACACTGTCCACTCAGGAAGCAATACTGATTGACAATCAATTTCACATACTGTTGTGAAAAGGGAACAGACAACAGGTGGAAATTATAGGCAATTAGCAAGACACCCCCAATAAAGGAGTGGTTCTGCAGGTGGTGACCACAGACCACTTCTCAGTTCCTATGCTTCCTGGCTGATGTTTTGGTCACTTTTGAATGCTGATGGTGCTTTCACTCTAGTAGTAGCATGAGACGGAGTCTACAGCCCACACAAGTGGCTCAGGTAGTGCAGCTCATCCAGGATGGCACATCAATGCGAGGTGTGGCAAGAAGGTTTGCTGTGTCTGTCAGCGTAGTGTCCAGAGCATGAAGGCGCTACCAGGAGACAGGCCAGTACATCAGGAGACGTGGAGTAGGCCGTAGGAGGGCAACAAACCATCAGCAGGACCGCTACCTCCACCTTTGTGCAAAGAGGAGCAGGAGGAGCACTGCCAGAGCCCTGTAAAATGATCTCCAGCAGGCAACAAATGTGCATGTGTCATCTCAAACGGTCAGAAACAGTCTCCATGTGGGTGGTATTAGGGCCCGATGTCCACAGGTGGGGGTTGTGCTTACAGCCCAACACCGTGCAGGAGGTTTGGCATTTGCCAGAGAACACCAAGATTTGCAAATTCGCCACTGGCGCCCTGTGCTTTTCACAGATGAAAGCAGGTTCGCACATGTGCAGGAGCACATGTGACAGACACGACAGAGTCTGGAGACGCCATGGAGAACGTTCTGCTGCCTGCAACATCCTCCAGCATGCCCGGTTTGGTGGTGGGTCAGTAATGGTGTGGGGTGGCATTTTTTTGGGAGGCCGCACAGCCCTCCATGTGCTTGCCAGAGGTAGCCTGACTGCCATTAGGTACCAAGATGAGATCCTCAGACCCCTTGTGAGACCCTATGCTGGTGCGGTTGGCCCTGGGTTCTTCCTAATGCAAGACAATGCTAGACCTCATGTGGCTGGAGTGTGTCAGCAGTTCCTGCTAGAGGAAGGCATTGATGCTATGGTCTGGCCCGCCCGTTCCCCAGCCATGAATCCGATTGAGCACATCTGGGACATCATGTCTCGCACCATCCACCAACACCACGTTGCACCACAGAATGTCCAGGAGTTAGCGGATGCTTTAGTCCAGGTCTGGGAGGACATCCCTCAGGAGACCATCCGCCACCTCATCAGGAGCATGCCCAGGCGTTGTAAGGAGGTCATACGGGCACGTGGAGGCCACACACTACTGAGCCTCCTTTTGACTTGTTTTAAGGACATTACATCAAAGTTGGATCAACCTGTAGTGGGGTTTTCCACTTTGATTTTGAGTGTGACTCCATATCCAGACCTCCACGGGTTGATAAATTTGATTTCCATTGATAATTTTTGTGTGATTTTGTTGTCAGCACATTCAACTACGTAAAGATGGAAGTGTTTCATACAAATAGTTAATTCATTCATTCAGATCTAGGATGTGTTATCTTAGTGTTCCCTTTATTTTTTGGAGCAGTGTATTTATTTGTACATGTACATAGTTTACACGGTACTTTCGATCATATCGTTTACATGGTATATTCGCTCATCATTTTACAGTACTTTCACTCTTTTATCGGTACATACGCTCATAGCTTTATATGGCACATATGCTCATAACTTTTATACTGTTTGTAGGCTCATAGTATTTATATGGTACATTGCTGCATAGGTTTTATTTCGGGCATACATTCATAATATTATTTATACAGCATACTGTGAGTATTGATAGCTTTTTATGTTCGTTTACACTGTGCAGTCATACACAGCACTTATATTGTTCATAGGTTCTTACCTTTCACATCAGTCATACGTCCAGGACCATTCACAGCGTATAGATAGGTTTACATACGGACGTTGCTAATATTACATGCATACTCTTGTTATGTCCATAACGTTTTATATGTGAGATAGCATACTCGCACTACTATAACATGCACCTCACGCTTGTGGAAAACATATGAAATCACGCATATGTTCCAGTCGTGTTGCGATGTCTGTTAGTTTCCGCAGAAGTTCCGCCTTCTTATTACTACAGCGGATATGTTACACTTAGCAATGTTAGCATTCGCATTGTATACGTCACAAAGTCAGTCTTACCCAATTGTTAGCATTTGAGTCACCTTGGCATGTTACACTCAGTATTTACCTTACAACCTTTCCAAGGGTATGCACTACTCTAGTAGTTGTTGACATCATGGTTTATCATGTCTGCAGGGACACAATCTGCGTATTTACTGTTATTGACACGTTATCAGAACAATAAAATCACGAAACATAAGCAGTTGTATTCTCATCATACCTGCCACATCTGCAGGGGGATGCATTGTGTAGTTGTTGTTACTGACACGTCTTCAGAGAAAGAACATCATGACACATAGGTGGTTGTATATCTTTCATTCCTGCCACGTCGGCAGGCACGATGGTTACCCAAAGACCTGTCATGTCTACAAGCATGATGGTTAAGCAAAGACCTGTAACGCCTACAGGCATGATGGAAAAGACCGGTCACATCTACAGGCACGATGGTTACCCAAAGACCTGTCACATCTACAGACATGATGGTTACAAAAAGACCTGTCAGGTCTACAGGTACAAGGGTTATGCAAAGACTTGTCACGTCTACAGGCGTGATGGTAATGAAGGCATCCGTCACTCGCGGCGGGACGACGCTTCAAAGACCAGTTTTGAGTCGGAAGCTTGGCAGTTTAAGGTATAGTTCAATTTCAGGTGAGGGGCTTATTCGAGTGTAGTTTGATTTACAGGTGATATGGCGCTGTCACGATGCCGGCTGGCGGGTAGTGGATCCTCTGTGCCAGAGAGGGATTGGCGTGGACCGTGCTAGTGGACCGGTTCTAAGTCACTACTGGTTTTCACCAGAGCCCGCCGCAAAGCGGGATGGTCTTGCTGCGGCGGTAGTGACCAGGTCGTATCCACTAGCAACGGCTCACCTCTCTGACTGCTGATGATAGGCGAGGTACAAGGGAGTAGACAGAAGCAAGGTCGGACGTAGCAGAAGGTCGGGGGCAGGCGGCAAGGTTCGTAGTCAGGGTGGATAGCAGAAGTACTGGTACACAGGCTTTAGACACACAAAACGCTTTCACTAGGCACAAGGGCAACAAGATCCGGCAAGGGAGTGCATGGGAGGAGGTCAGATATAGTCAGGGACCAGGGAGAAGCCAATTAAGCTAATTGGGCCAGGCACCAATCATTGGTGCACTGGCCCTTTAAGTCTCAGGGAGCTGGCGCGCGCGCGCCCTAGAGAGCGGAGCCGCGCGCGCCAGCACATGACAGCAGGGGACGGGAACGGGTAAGTGACCTGGGATGCGATTCGCGAGCGGGCGCGTCCCGCTGTGCGAATCGCATCCCCAACGGCCATGACAGTGCAGCGCTCCCGGTCAGCAGGACTGACCGGGGAGCTGCAGGGAGAAAGACGCCGTGAGCGCTCCGGGGAGGAGCGGGGACCCGGAGCGCTAGGCGTAACAGTACCCCCCCCCTTAGGTCTCCCCTTTTTTTTGTCCGGTGACTGCCTCCCCTGGGATGAGGACACCGGGAAGGAATGGATGGTTTCCTCAATGGCAGGCAGTACAGCTGGAGTAGGAATGGGGAGGGAGGGCAGAGGGTGAAGCTTGGCACGGGGCAGGGAGACACAAGGACGGGAGCCATGAGAGGACACAGAGGCTTGCCTGAAGGGACTGGGAGGGGGGGAGAGGCATTTTCTGTGGCAGGCAGAGTCCCTAACGACCTTAGGGGGACCGGATACAGGAGGAACCACAGGGTCACGGCAGGGAGTACTGGGAACCGGTTTAAGGCAGTCCTTGGAACAAGAGGGACCCCAACTCTTGATCTCCCCAGTGGACCAGTCCAGGGTTGGGGAATGGTGTAGAAGCCAGGGTAGTCCAAGGAGAATTTCGGAAGTGCAATTGGGAAGGACCAAAAATTCAATTTTCTCGTGATGAGGTCCGATGCACATTAGGAGGGGCTCCGTGCGGTAACGCATGGTGCAATCCAACCTGGCTCCGTTGACCGCGGAAATGTGGAGTGGCTTGACAAGACGGGTCACCGGAATGCGGAATTTATTCACCAAGGACTCCCGAATAAAATTCCCAGAAGCACCAGAGTCCAGGCAGGCCACGGCTGAGAGGGAAGAGCTGGCTGAAGTAGAAATCCGTACAGGCACCGTGAGACGTGGAGAAGCCGACTTAGCATCAAGAGACGCCACACCCACGAGAGCTGGGTGCGAGCGTGCGTTTCCCAGACGTGGAGGACGGATAGGGCAATCCACCAAAAAATGTTCGGTACTGGCACAGTACAGACAAAGATTCTCTTCCTTACGGCGATTCCTCTCTTCCAGGGTCAGGCGAGACCGATCCACTTGCATGGCTTCCTCGGCGGGAGGCCTAGGCGCAGATTGCAGTGGAGACTGTGGGAGAGGTGTCCAGAGATCTAAGTCTTTTTCCTGGCGGAGCTCTTGATGTCTCTCAGAAAAACGCATGTCAATGCGAGTGGCTAGATGAATGAGTTCATGCAGGTTAGCAGGAGTTTCTCGTGCGGCCAGAACATCTTTAATGTTGCTGGATAGGCCTTTTTTAAAGGTCGCGCAGAGGGCCTCATTATTCCAGGATAGTTCAGAAGCAAGAGTACGGAATTGTATGGCGTACTCGCCAACGGAAGAATTACCCTGGACCAGGTTCAGCAGGGCAGTTTCAGCAGAAGAGGCTCGGGCAGGTTCCTCAAAGACACTTCGAATTTCCGAGAAGAAGGAGTGTACAGAGGCAGTGACGGGGTCATTGCGGTCCCAGAGCGGTGTGGCCCATGACAGGGCTTTTCCAGACAGAAGGCTGACTACGAAAGCCACCTTAGACCTTTCAGTAGGAAACTGGTCCGACATCATCTCCATGTGCAGGGAACATTGCGAAAGGAAGCCACGGCAAAACTTAGAGTCCCCATTAAATTTGTCCGGCAAGGACAGGCGGAGGCTAGGAGTGGTCACTCGCTGCGGAAGGGGTGCAGGAGCTGGCGGAGGAGATGATTGCTGCTGAAGTTGCGACTGAAGTTGCTGCACAATGGTGAATACTTCCGACAGCTGGTGGGTTAGATGGGCGATCTGTCGGGATTGCTGGGCGACCACCGTGGTGATATCAGAGATATAAGGCAGAGGGACGTCAGCGGGATCCATGGCCGGATCTACTGTCACGATGCCGGCTGGCGGGTAGTGGATCCTCTGTGCCAGAGAGGGATTGGCGTGGACCGTGCTAGTGGACCGGTTCTAAGTCACTACTTGTTTTCACCAGAGCCCGCCGCAAAGCGGGATGGTCTTGCTGCGGCGGTAGTGACCAGGTCGTATCCACTAGCAACGGCTCACCTCTCTGACTGCTGATGATAGGCGAGGTACAAGGGAGTAGACAGAAGCAAGGTCGGACGTAGCAGAAGGTCGGGGGCAGGCGGCAAGGTTCGTAGTCAGGGTGGATAGCAGAAGTACTGGTACACAGGCTTTAGACACACAAAACGCTTTCACTAGGCACAAGGGCAACAAGATCCGGCAAGGGAGTGCATGGGAGGAGGTCAGATATAGTCAGGGACCAGGGAGAAGCCAATTAAGCTAATTGGGCCAGGCACCAATCATTGGTGCACTGGCCCTTTAAGTCTCAGGGAGCTGGCGCGCGCGCGCCCTAGAGAGCGGAGCCGCGCGCGCCAGCACATGACAGCAGGGGACGGGAACGGGTAAGTGACCTGGGATGCGATTCGCGAGCGGGCGCGTCCCGCTGTGCGAATCGCATCCCCAACGGCCATGACAGTGCAGCGCTCCCGGTCAGCGGGACTGACCGGGGAGCTGCAGGGAGAAAGACGCCGTGAGCGCTCCGGGGAGGAGCGGGGACCCGGAGCGCTAGGCGTAACAGGCGCCACAAGGTTATCACCAAAGGTATGTCATGCAGTTTTGTTATTGGGTGTAATTTTCCTAACAGTTTATTTTTTGCCTCTTAACAGCATGCTAAGCCTGACAGGTATCTATCGGTTTCAATGTTGCCATGATGTCATTGGTAAGTATGTTAAAGATACTTACATCAGCTAGTGTGTAAGCCATTTTCAGTGCCAGCTCGTTTCTTTCAGAGTGGGCGTGACTACCCTAGCTCCTCGATATTAGGCATTGTTTATTAGGATAGCTAGTTTGCAGATTCTACTTTTCTGCCTCTCAAGTTAGAGTCTAATTATGGGTTTTGTGTTAATTGTTGTGGTATTGGTTATGGTTATCAATTCTGTCATTTATCCTACCAGGTTTGACCTTTGCCCTCTAAAGACATGCCCTCTGTCGCGGTTATAGGCACAAATCTGACTGCTTTGTTAACTTTATTGTTTTCATACAGGTATGTATGTATCATTACATAGTTAATAAGGTTGAAAAAAGACCAGAGTCCACCAAGTTCAACCTATATCTGTCAGGATCCGGGTTGGTAGCAGGAAGAACACGGGAGTGGATCCTCTGTGTCAGTGAGGCGATGACGTGGGCCGTACCAGGGGAACGGAATCTAAGGGGTTACTGGTATTCACCAGTGCCCGCCGCAAAGCGGGATAGACTTGCTGCGGCAGGTAACCCCCAGGTCGTTCCACCCGATAGCGACTCAACCTCACTGACTGCTGAGACAGGCGCGGTACACAAGGACTAGGCAAAGGCAAGGTCGGACGTAGCAGAAGGTCTGGGCAGGCGGCAACGGTTCGTAGTCAGGGGCAACGGCAAAGGGTCTGGATACACAGGCAATAGGCACACGGGAACGCTTTCATTGGCACTAGGGCAACAAGATCCGGCAAGGACAGGAAGGGGAAGTGGGTTTTTATGTGTAGGGAGTGATTAGGAACTGATTGGGCCAGGCACCAATTAATTGTGCACTGGCCCTTTAAATCTGAGAGACCCGGCACGTGCGCGCGCCCTAGAGAGCGGGGCCGCGCGTGCCGGGACTGAGCAGGAGGACGGGGCAGGTGAGATGATCGGGATGCGACCCGCGGGCAGGCACATCCCGCCGCACGGATTGCATCCCCGCCGGGGGACGCAGAGCAGCGCTCCCGGTCAGCGAGTCTGACCGGGGCGCTGCAAGGATGAACAGGATGCCGCGAGCACTCCGGGGGAGGAGGGGGACCCAGAGCGCTCGGCGTTACAATATCCCAAATGAGTCCCTACTAAGTTGATCCAGAGGAAGGCAAAAAAATTCCTTCCCGTCTCCAAATATGGCAGTCAGAATAAATCCCTGGATCAACGTATACATAACCAGCAATGTTATTACTCTCCAAAAATGCATCCAGCCCCTTTTGAATTCTTTTACAGAGTTCACCATGACCACCTCCTCAGACAGAGAGTTCCGTAGTCTTACTGCTCTTACAGTAAAGAACCCTGTGTGGAGGTAGAAACCTTCTTTCCTCTAGACGTAGAGGATGCCCCCTTGTTATAGATACAGTCCTGGGTATAAATAGATCATGGGAGACATCTCTGTACGGTCCCCTGATATATTTATACATAGTTATTAGGTCTCCCCTAAGCATTTTTTTTTCTAAACTAGATAACCCTAATTCTGATAATCTTTCTGGGTACTGTAGTCCTCCCATTCCCCGTATTACTCTGGTTGCCCGTCTTTGAACCCTCTCCAGCTCCACTATATCTTGTACACTGGTGCCCAGTGCTGTACACAGTATTCCATGTGTGGTCTGACTAGTGATTTGTACAGTGGTAGAATTATTTTCTTGTCGTAGGCATCTATGCCCCTATTGATGCACCCCATGATTTTATTTGCCTGGGCAGCAGCTGCCCGACACTGGTCACTACAGCTAAATTTACTGTTAACTAAGCTTCCAAAGTCCTTTTCCACGTCAGTCCTCCCAAGTGTTCTCCCATTTAATACATAATTCCAGGCCGGATTTTTCCTCCCCATGTCCATTACCTTACATTTATCAGTGTTGAACCTCATCTGCCACTTCCCAGCCCAAACCTCCAACCTATTCAGATCCATTTGTAACAGTGCACTGTCCTCTATAGTGTTTACCGCTTTATAGAGTTTAGTATCATCTGCAAAGATTGCCACTTTACTATTCAACCCCTCTACAAGGTCATTAATGAATATATTAAATAGAACAGGACCCAAGACTGACCCTTGTGGTACCCCACTAGTAACAGCCACCAAATCAGAATAAGTACCATCAATAACCACCCTCTGTTTCCTATCACTGAGCCAGTTACTAACCCACATTCTCCCCCAGCCCAATCCTTCTCATTTTATGCACCAACCTTTTATGTGGCACCATATCAAATGCTTTGGAAAAATACAGATACATGGCATCCAGCGATTGCCCCTGGTCCAGTCTGGAGCTCACCTCCTCATAAAAGCTGATCAGGTTAGTTTGACAGGACCGATCCCTCATAAAGCCATGCTGATATGGAGTCATACATTTATTTTTATCAAGATACTCCAAAATAGCATGCCTTAGAAAACCCTAAAACGATTTACATACAACGGAGGCTAAATAAACAAGTCTATAATTCCCGGGGTCACCTTTTGACCCCTTTTTAAATATTGGCACCACATGCTATGCTATGCGCCAGTCCTGGGGAACCTTCCCTGTCACTAAAGAATCCTTGAATATTAAAGGGGTCTATTACATTACTTAATTCCTTTAGAACACATTCCTTGAATTCCATCTGGGCCTGGTGATTTGTCTATTTAGATTTTTTGTAGGCAGCACTGTACTTCTTCCTGGGTTAGACAGGTGACCTGTACTGGGGAGTGTGGTGTCCCAGTACAGGTACATTGTGTCAAGGTATTGTAGGCCCTGTCAGATTGAGACCTCCAGTGTCCTGGGGGCTCCCCTGCAGGGACTCAACCATTTTTAATGTGTATTTGTACTGTTATAACTTAGCGATCCGTTATTAGGTGTCTGTAGCTTTAAGTATGTTACCTAGCAACCTCATGCTTAGTCAGGGTATGTGAGAGTGGAGGACTGAGGGCTAGACTAAACTTTTGTGTAAGGTGTTATAATATGTTATTACTTGTATGTAACTTTATTGTAAATCCTAAAGGGGATACAGACAACTCTATGATCCACAGCTGCCTGGCCAATGGGCTTTAGTTTAGCCTTCCCTTATAAGGGGTGGCATTTCCTGGGAGTAGAGGAGTTGAGTTGAATTCAGAGTACAGGGTGGAGGTCCGAGCAAGTTCAGAGGAGGTGAGGCTCCGGAGTAGCAGAGAGAATCCGCAGAGGAGTGAGAGCAAAGATGAGAGAGAGATAAGAAAAGCATGAAGTAACCCCAACTAATAGCAAGCCTTTACTTCAGCCTTGATCAGAGAATTCCTAAAGGACAATTCATTATCTTCAGGCAAAAAGCAACAAATCTACCGAAACTTCAGTAAGTGACTTTAATCTCAAGCCTAATATAGCGCAGAGCTAAAACTCCTAGTCCGGCTGTAAGAGCCAAGCATATATGCAATATCAAGTCCAGGCACTGCAAGCTGTGTGGTCCTCTAGAGACTGTCTGTTAAACCTTTGGGAGACTTTGGTTGAGCGCTCTGGAGATTGTACCACCTATCTTCAAGTTAGTAAAGCCTCCGTTAAACTGCAACCGAGTGTGGAGTCAATTCTTTCCTTGCTAGCCTGTGGGGAGACGGAGTTCCTCGGACCTGTAGTACCCCGGGAGATACCAAGACTACAGTGGCGTCACGTGACATTAAGGGTTAATACCATCCGACCCTGGGTTCATAACCCCCCCCAAGAACCAAGTAGCTAACCCCAGCATAGTAGCGGTTGCGGGTTTCACTCGTGGTTACCACAGGAAGTTTACCTTATCTCACTGTATTTCACCTGGCATTTCATTTTCCTCGGTGAATACAGTGGAGAAGAATTTGTTTAATATATTTGCTTTTTCCTGATTCCCTTCTATAATTTCTTCCTCATCATTTTTTAAAAAGGGCCTACACTTTCATTGTTTACCTTTTTGCTATTTATATAGTTAAAGAACATTTTGGGGTTAGTTTTACTCTCTTTGGCAATGAGTCTTTCTGTCTCTATTTTAGCAGATTTTATCTTTTTTTTTTGTTTTACATATTTTACATCTTTCTCTATACTCCCTGGTTGAACTTGATGGACGTATGTCTTTTTTCAATCGCACTAACTATATAGCTTTTTAATGCTTTTTCACTTCCTTCCTGTTTTAGTAGTTTAAATGCTTTATTTTTTGTCATTTACTGCCCCCTTAACATTTTTATTCATCCACATTGATTTTCTTTTATTTCTGACCCTTTTATTCCCATAAGGTATATATATTTTACAGTGAGAATTTAAAATATTCTTAAAAGTCTCATTTTATATTGTTAAGGGCTTCTCTGAGATTATCACACTTTGCCTTCCTAAAGTTCATTGTTTTGTGGCCCCTCGAGAGATTCCCTTATTGAAGAACAAGTTATAATGTATTATATTATGATCACTATTTCCTAGGTGTCCTTCTACTTGCACATTAGTTACTCTGTCAGGTCTGTTGGTTAACATTAAGCCTAGTAGGGCGCCCCCTCTGGTCGGGCCCTGCACCATTTGGGACAGATAATTGTCTTCAGCTATAATCAGAAACCTGTTTCCTTTAGGAGATTCACAGGTCTCAGACTGGACTTTACATAAAGACAAACTCCTCCCCCTTTCCGTTTTGTCCGATCCTTCCTGAATTGACTATAACCCTGTATGTTGACCATCCAGTCACAGCTATCGTCCAACCAAGTCTCTGTTATACCCACTATGTCATAATCCTCCTCAGACATGATCAAATCCAGTTCCTCTGTTTTATTGGACAGACTTCTGGCATTAGTCAACATGCAATTCAATGGTGTATGTTTTTTAATATGATGTTTATCCCTATTAACTATTCTAACCCCTCCCTCCGCTTCACCCCCAGGTACATTAATAAGTCCCCCCTCTCTATCTACACTATCTTCCTCCTCTATGTTGTAGGTTATGTCCCCCCCCCCCCCCCCCAGTCCTTAGTTTAAACACTCCTCCACCCTTCTAGCCATCTTCTCCCCACGCACAGCTGCACCCTCCCCATTGAGGTGCAGCCCGTCCCTACAGTAGAGCCAGTAACCGACATTGTAACCACGAGCACGAGTGTGAAGCCCCAAGCACAAGTGTTAAGCCTATCAGACTGTATTTGTGCGAGAGGCGTGAGTATTTTCCGCCCCCTGCACTTATGGGCGGGGCATTAAGGAGTTGTGTAGGAGGTGGGGGTATATAACGCCCCTGTACCTACTGGCGGGCCTACATGACATTTTTGCGGACCCCTCCAAACCCCCCCCCCCCCCCCATTTTCAATTTATCCATTACAGGGCATGCCCTCTGTCATGGTTATGGGCACAAATCTGACCACTGTTAAGTTTATTGTTTTCATACAGGTATGTAGGTATCATTGTAATCACGAGCATGAGTGTGAAGCCCCCGAGCACAATAGTTATTTTTGAAAATATGTAACATTTGTATCTCTGGTATCCAATATTATTTATTAGACAGCATTGTAGAAAGTGTCAAAATAATTTAGCTGAATTCTTACAACAACTTTGGTTTATCCAGTTGATCCTGTCCCAATGCCAAATTCTTCTTGGTGAATCATTGTAAATGATCAGGCACATTAGAGACAAGCACACAAGTCTGTCAGCCCTGATAGCTCTAACATTATAATAATTCACCACATGCATATAATATATTTCTAATCAATGTTACCATCTGACCCGTTTATGACAAGTCCACAGTATATGAGCAAGCATATCGCTTAACCCCTTAAGGACGCAGTACGTAAATGTACGTCCTGGTGAGGTGGTACTTAATGCACCAGGACGTACATTTACGTCCTGTGCATAATCGCGGGCATCGGAGCGATGCCCGTGTCATGCGCGGCTGATCCCGGCTGCTGCTCGCAGCCAGGGACCCGCCGGCATCCGCCATTAACCCCTCAGGTGCCGGGATCAATACAGATCCCGGCATCTGCGGCAGTGCGCGATTTGAATGAATGATCGGATCGCCCGCAGCGCTGCTGCGGGGATCCGATCATTCATAACGCCGCACGGAGGTCCCCTCTCCTTCCTCCGTCCGGCTCCCATCAATCCCATCAAAAAGTCCCATCAAAGATGATGAGGGGGGGGGGTGCAAGTGATGGGGGTGAAAGTGATTATGGCACCCCCATGTGAAGGGGGTGGTGGTGCAACTGATGGGGGGAAGGGGGTGCAGGTGACGGGGAAGGGTCGAGTGCAGGTGACGGGGAAGGGTCGGGTGCAGGTGACGGGGAAGGGTCGGGTGCAGGTGACGGGGGAAGGGGCGTGCAGGTGACAGGGAGGGAAATGATGATTTGGATGTGAAGGAGCACTAGCTACTTCCCTAATTCAATGCAGTTTATTCAATTTCAAACAGTGTTACAGAGCAGGCTACGTTTCGTCACCTCTCATACTTGACAAAGGCAACGACAGGTCGAAGAAACGTAGCCTGCACTGTAGCACTGTTTGAAATGGAATAAACTGCATTGAATTCTGCACTTCTGGGGACTACACTGGAAAAATGCAGAAACTAAGATGTTTGTCTTGCAGATGCTGCAGTGATGGGTTTTGGCTGGAAGAAGTCATCATGGTGGTCTGAGCCAGAAGGAGAACAGAAGGAAAGAGGATGTTAATGTAACTGTATGTATATTACTGCGCAACTCGACTTGGGTCTGTATTATGGTGGTGTCTGATTCTGGGGTCTGTATTATGGTGGGTGGTCATTCAGGGGTCTATATTATGGTGGGTGGTGATTCTGGGGTCTGTATTATGATAGGTGGTGATTCTGGGGTCTGTATTATGGTGGGTGGTGATTATTCTAGTGGGTGGTGATTCTGGGGTCTGTATTATGGTGGGTGGTGATTCTGGGGTCTGTATTATGGTGGGTGGCGATTCTGGGGTCTGTATTATGGTGGGTGGTGATTCTGGGGTCTTTATTATGGCGAGATCTGATTCTGGGGTCTGTATTATGGTGGGTGGTGATTGTGGGGTCTGTATTATGGTGGGTGGTGATTCTGGGGTCTGTATTATGGTGAGGTCTGACTCTGGGGTCTGTATTATGGTGAGGTCTGACTCTGGGGTCTGTATTATGGTGGGTGGTGATTCTGGGGTCTGTATTATGGCAGGATCTGATTCTGGGGTCTGTATTATGATGTGACCCACCCTTAAAAAAAAAACAACACAAAGCTAAGCAGGATATCACTGGGATGTATGCAGAAATCGGTAATGCCAATATACAGTCTAGCAGTATTAGTTTAGTCAGCACATAGGAGAACAATATCTCAAATCAACACAATACCTAATTGTGACATGCTGACGGCTTCCCAGTGATGATCCTGCAACCTCGACACGTGTTTCGGATGATTCCTTTCTCAAGAGGCGCTACATGAGGTAGGAACTACCGGCTATTTATGTGGTCGCCCTCAAATGGCGCATGTAGCGGAACCGGACGCCGGCCGACTTCCGGGTGGCGTCACCGACGGATGCGCGTCATAACTTGAAGCACATCCGCCCGTACTGACTGCCCTCCGAAAGACAGCATAGCGCCACGAATGCGCGCATGCGCTCCGAGCGTAACCATCCTCATTCTTAAGTATCCACTAGGGGAGCCGCATCGCATATCCCAACAAGGGAAAGGTACACAACATTATAAATTGTTTGCACTGTATTAAGAAATATATATGTCACGATGCCGGCTGGCAGGAGGTGGATCCTCTGTGCCAGAGAGGGATAGCGAGGGCCGTGCTAGTGGACCGGTTCTAAGACACTACTGGTTTTCACCAGAGCCCGCCGCAAAGCGGGATGGTCTTGCTGCGGCGGTAGTGACCAGGTCGTATCCACTAGCAACGGCTCACCTCTCTGGCTGCTGAAGATGCTGAAGATAGGCGAGGTACAAGGGAGTAGGCAGAAGCAAGGTCGGACGTAGCAGAAGGTCGAGGCAGGCAGCAAGGATCGTAGTCAGGGGCAACGGCAGGAGGTCAGGAACACGGGCTAGGAACAGACAAGGGAACGCTTTCACTAGGCACTAAGGCAACAAGATCCGGCAAGGGAGTGCAGGGGAAGTGAGGTGATATAGGGAAGTGCACAGGTGAACACACTAATTGGAACCACTGCGCCAATCAGCGGCGCAGTGGCCCTTTAAATCGCAGAGACCCGGCGCGCGCGCGCCCTAGGGAGCGGGGCCGCGCGCGCCGGGACAGAACAGACGGAGAGCGAGTCAGGTAGGGGAGCCGGGGTGCGCATCGCGAGCGGGCGCTACCCGCAACGCGAATCGCATCCCGGCAGGAGGCGGGACCGCAGCGCACCCGGTCAGTGGATCTGACCGGGGCGCTGCAGCAACGGGGATGAGGCGAGCGCTCCGGGGAGGAACGGGGACCCGGAGCGCTCGGCGTAACAGTACCCCCCCCCTTGGGTCTCCCCCTCTTCTTGGGGCCAAAGAACCTGAGGAAAAAAAAGTCAATTTTTCCGTGATGAGGTCCGATGCACATTAGGAGGGGTTCTGTGCGGAAACGCATGAGACAGTCCAATCTTTTATTGTTAATACAATAGATGTAGAGGGGTCTGGCGAGACTGGTCACAGGGACGTAGAACCTGTTGATAAGAGAGGCCAAAAAAAATTTTCCTGCAGATCCGGAATCCAAGGAGACCATAGTAGAGAAGGAGAAGGTAGAGGCAAATATCCGCACAGGCACAGTAAGGCGTGGAGAAGCAGAGTTGACATCAAGAACTGTGTCACCTTTGTGCGGAGTCAGCGTACGTCTTTCCAGGCGGGGAGGACGGATAGGACAATCCTTCAGGAAGTGTTCGGTACCGGCATAGTACAGGCAAAGATTCTCCATGCGGCGTCGTGTCCTCTCTTGAGGTGTCAAGCGAGACCGGTCAACTTGCATAGCCTCCGCGGCGGGAAGCACAGGAACGGATTGCAGAGGACCAGAGGAGAGAGGAGCCGGGGAGAAAAAACGCTTCGTGCGAACAAAGTCCATATCCAGGCGGAGCTCCAGACGCCATCCGGAAGAACGCATGTCAATGCGAGTGGCAAGATGAATGAGTTCATGTAGGTCAGCAGGAGTCTCTCGTGCGGCCAGAACATCTTTAATGTTGCTGGATAGGCCTTTTTTAAAGGTCGCGCAGAGAACCTCACTATTCCAGGACAACTCGTAAGCAAGAGCACGGAACTGAATGGCGTACTCGCCAATGGAAGAAACACCCTGTTCCAGGTTCAGCAGGGCAATCTCGGCAGAAGAAGCTCGGGCAGGCTCCTCGAAGACACCACGGACCTCAGCGAAGAAGGACTAGACTGTGGCTGTGGCAGAATCATTGCGGTCCCCATCAAACTTGTCCGGCAGGGACAAGCAGGGGTTAGGAACGGCCGGTTGCTGCGGAGGAGTTGCAGGAGCCGGCGGAGGAGATGGTTGTTGCAGCTGTAGCTGTGACTGAAGTTGCTGTATCTGCGGCAGCAGCTGCTGTAACTGTGACTGAAGACGCTGTGTCTCGGAGATCAAGTATGCCAGCTGTTGATCTCGTTGGGCGATCTTTACGCCAAATTTGTCCGGCAGGGACAAGCAGGGGTTAGGAACGGCCGGTTGCTGCGGAGGAGTTGCAGGAGCCGGCGGCGGAGAAGGTAGTTGCAGCTGTAGCTGTTGCTGTATCTGCGGCTGCAGCTGCTGTATCTGTGACTGAATACGCAGTGCCTCGGAGGTCAAGTATGCCAGCTGTTGATCTCGTTGCGCTATCTGTTGCGACTGCTGGGCGATCTGACGAGCTTGCTGGGCGACCAGCGTAGGGAGGTCAGCGACAACTGGCAGAGGAACTTCAGCGGGATCCATGGCCGGATCTACTGTCACGATGCCGGCTGGCAGGAGGTGGATCCTCTGTGCCAGAGAGGGATAGCGAGGGCCGTGCTAGTGGACCGGTTCTAAGACACTACTGGTTTTCACCAGAGCCCGCCGCAAAGCGGGATGGTCTTGCTGCGGCGGTAGTGACCAGGTCGTATCCACTAGCAACGGCTCACCTCTCTGGCTGCTGAAGATGCTGAAGATAGGCGAGGTACAAGGGAGTAGGCAGAAGCAAGGTCGGACGTAGCAGAAGGTCGAGGCAGGCAGCAAGGATCGTAGTCAGGGGCAACGGCAGGAGGTCAGGAACACGGGCTAGGAACAGACAAGGGAACGCTTTCACTAGGCACTAAGGCAACAAGATCCGGCAAGGGAGTGCAGGGGAAGTGAGGTGATATAGGGAAGTGCACAGGTGAACACACTAATTGGAACCACTGCGCCAATCAGCGGCGCAGTGGCCCTTTAAATCGCAGAGACCCGGCGCGCGCGCGCCCTAGGGAGCGGGGCCGCGCGCGCCGGGACAGAACAGACGGAGAGCGAGTCAGGTAGGGGAGCCGGGGTGCGCATCGCGAGCGGGCGCTACCCGCAACGCGAATCGCATCCCGGCAGGAGGCGGGACCGCAGCGCACCCGGTCAGTGGATCTGACCGGGGTGCTGCAGCAACGGGGATGAGGCGAGCGCTCCGGGGAGGAACGGGGACCCGGAGCGCTCGGCGTAACAATATATAGAATAGAAATAGTGATCATATATCAAATATCAAAAGTAGGAATATCATACCATTGGATACTAAATCTAAATCAATTTTTACAATATAATTTTGATACCCACATTGTCTATCAAAGCAAGAATCATAAGGACCTATGAACCATACCACTATCCATATTTATCGTATAATCGCTTGATATCTCTAGTAACTATGTATCCTTGTCCTTAGGGAGCCCCCTATATACTAGTATGGAACCTACACAAGAATCCCACAGCCTACACCCAATGTCCCATATTCAATGATATATTCTAACCAATCCATCCATTTAAACTTATAATGGAACCAATATAAACAATGATTAAAAAATAGTGAAATGATATTGTGTAAAAAAATATATGTAAAAAAAAATATATATATATATATATATATGAAGTGAATGTATATACATATATATATACATACACCCATGTATGCACATGTACGCATGTACACCCGCATACATACCCATGCATGCACGACCCAACACCATCATACCCAAAAGTAGAATGGTTCATCATACTAATAATAATAATCCCATAGGAGAGCAAAGCTCAATAAACCACCTGGTGATAAACCCCCTATTATGTGTACTTGTGATCATTGTATGTGCTAGTGATCATAATGTGAAGATATAAATAAACTAAATGTAGTGCGAGTGTGAATATAAAATAATTGATTAATTCGTGTGATAATGACAACCTCCCCCCCATGCCCCATCCCCCATCCCCCCTCCCCTATAGTATCCATATCCATGAATACTAACACCCCATACACCACACGCACGCACACATACCAATCAATCCCCCCCCCCCCAAAAAATTTCTTTCTACCAAACCCACACACATACACGCCTACACCCCATGCTGTGTGATCATACAATCCCAAGTGACCCACCACCTACATACCCATACCACACTCACAACACAACCTACATGTTTGCCTATAAACGCATAGTGAAAATTCCCAAAACCTGTGGGATTCTTGTGTAGGTTCCATACTAGAATATAGGGGGCTCCCTAAGGACAAGGATACATAGTTACTAGAGATATCAAGCGATTATACGATAAATATGGATAGTGGTATGGTTCATAGGTCCTTATGATTCTTGCTTTGATAGACAATGAGGGTATCAAAATTATATTGTAAAAATTGATTTAGATTTAGTATCCAATGGTATGATATTCCTACTTTTGATATTTGATATATGATCACTATTTCTATTCTATATATATATTTCTTAATACAGTGCAAACAATTTATAATGTTGTGTACCTTTCCCTTGTTGGGATATGCGATGCGGCTCCCCTAGTGGATACTTAAGAATGAGGATGGTTACGCCCGGAGCACATGCGCGGATTCGTGGCGCTATGCTGTCTTTCGGAGGGCAGTCAGTACGGGCGGATGTGCTTCAAGTTATGACGCGCATCCGTCGGTGACGCCACGGTGACGGCGTCCGTTTCCGCTACATGCGCCATTTGAGGGCGACCATATAAATAGACGGTAGTTCCTACCTCATGTAGCGCCTCTTGAGAAAGGAATCATCCGAAACACGTGTCGAGGTTGCAGGATCATCACTGGGAAGCCGTCAGCATGTCACAATTAGGTATTGTGTTGATTTGAGATATTGTTCTCCTATTTGCTGACTAAACTAATACTGCTAGACTGTATATTGGCATTACCGATTTCTGCATACATCCCAGTGATATCCTGCTTAGCTTTGTGTTGTTTTTTTTTTAAGGGTGGGTCATTTTATGGGTGTTTTTTCTACCTGTTTTTGTATACATTAATAAAGATGAATTTTTTGACTATATCTTTGGGCTAATTTTGTAGGTTGTTGATTAAATCATTAGCCGTGTTGGGCTTGTAGGTAATATATGTTGGTTTTTCCCAGCTGAAAATACCAGGTACATGGATTATAGATCCCGGGATCAGACCTGGGCTACACAGTTGATACATTTATTTGATGAAGGTAGTACCCAAATTCAAGATGTGGATACAAAGGTGAGAGAGACTCAGACTCAATTAAAATTCTTGTTGAAAAAACGCATGAAGGTGTGGTGGAATAAGGCGACCCTAGAAAATTATATAACCTACACTCTTCCTCTGAAATGTTAAACCAATAGAAATGGTAACAAAAAAAGGTGCACTGTGTCCCTGGATAGCCTGTGGGAACATGCCTATTACAGGTAGTGTTTTATGGATAATTATCTTTTTTGTATTAGTGGCGATTTTGTACTGAGATATACACTACCGTACTGATAATCTGAGTGAACCAATAACATAACTTATGCATTGTTCCTTACATTTACCATCTTGATAATCAGGACCAGGTCACTAGTGCTTATCTGGGGTATATGTTTTTTAGGGGTGGGTTTGTCTGTCCTTTAGTTTGTTACTAATTATTTAATAAAGTTTATATTATTTTTTCATGAATTTTGTATTACTGGTGTTTAATTCATGGTGACAATTGTAGGAGTAGGACCCTAGAAAATTACCTGCAAAAAAACATCATACCCAGAGGGTTACGGGTGCAAATTTTCCCCTCATTTCCAGTAGAGGATCTGAATGTGAGATCCAGGTGGGAAGAGTCCTGTCGAGTGTGTTCAAGGACTTTCTTGGAGCTATTAATTGGCATTGATAAGAAAACCCTGGAACAATTGGAAATTGAAATTGATAAGCTCAAGGAGGTGTTGAGTAAGGAGTTGAATGCTGAGCGCCTGGCTATCTTTGAAGCCGATCTGAATACAGAATTTAAAAAGTGGGAGAGTGAGATACAGGCCTCTAAGATCAGTAAATTTAAAAGAGATCAAGCCGACTACTCCAATAATACGATATACAAATGGCAAAGGCCAGGAAATGGGCGGTCACTATCCAGATCTTCCTCCTTCTCGTCTGTTCGGAGCAATGGGGGCGAGCGTTTTTTAGACAAACGCATGCCCAGCGAGGGCGAGGAGGAAGGTACAAGAGATATGCCAGTTACAACACAGAACCTGAGAGAGAGAGACAACGTCAAGTGGTTCCTCAACATCAAAGGAACAGACGGAGGCGTTAAAGGTAATAAATTTATCAAGATATGCACTGACAGACGAACAGGTGAAAGTGTTATCAAAAGGACTTACCTTTTCCCCGAGCATTGACTTTGACTATTTTGAGGCGATCAAGGACCTTCATCTCTTTGCCCGGAAAATTATGCTACGTAGGTACCATGGTAGCAGAGAGATGACGTCCTTGATCCCAGATGACTCACAGGTTCTGGCCATGCTGGAAGAATTATGGAGTGAGGCCCAAGGTGAGAGTAATGACCCGATACCAGGGGGCATACAGAAAAAGTCCACGATCTTCCCACCCTTTGCACTTTGTCCGCAGGTTGAAGTATTTGTCAAATTGGTCTCTGAGGACCTCAAGACGCTACAGGGCCAACGTTGGGATAACCTCACTGGTAGCGAACGTGTAGCACTTAAACAACTGAGGAGTATTAAAGATGTCATCTATAAACCTGCGGACAAAGGTGGCAACGTGGTGGTTTGGCCGTGTGACATGTATGAGAAGGAGGCCAGACGCCAGCTAAATGATGTTAGAGTGTATCGCCAATTGTCTTACAACCCTATGACAGTATTTCAGGGTAAATTATGTAGAATTTTGGACAGGGCTGTGGACGAAGGTATTATATCAAGAAAGGTCCGGGATGGCTTGGTTGTGACTCACCCGAGGGTATCAACCCTATATCTCCTGCCCAAAGTCCATAAGAGTGTAACTTGCCCCCCGGGACGTCCCATAATATCTGGGATAGGGAGTTTGACGGAGGTGATATGTCAGTTTTTGGATTTTTATTTGAAGAAACTTGTCGAGTCCCTGCCATCATACTTACGCGACTCCACTGACGTCCTTAAATGTTTTGAGGAGATTAGATTGGAGGAGGATATGGTCATCGTGACGAGTGATGTGGAGTCGCTCTATACTTCCATCGCACATGATGACGGACTGCGCGCATGCAAATTCTTTCTCAGTACCAGTAATCTTTCATCACAACTCATTGATTTACTGTTAGAACTGTTGGAATTTGTTTTGAGACATAATTTTTTCATTTTTTGTGACAAATTTTATTTACAGATCAGTGGGACTGCTATGGGGGCGCCTTGTGCGCCCCCATATGCAAATTTATTCATGGGATACTGGGAGAGAGCAATGATCCAGGATGGTGAGCATGCATGCCTGCAGTCCGTCATCATGTGGCGTCGTTATATTGATGACATCATTTTTGTATGGCAGGGACCGACAGATGACTTGGAAAGATTTTTAGTTTATTTACAGGACAATTCCATGAATGTCAGGTTGACCAGCAAGTGGAGTAGGTCCAATATGGACTTTTTGGATGTTAAGCTGATAGTCGAAATGGATGGGTCAATATCGACTGACATTCATAGGAAAGAGACCTCTGTTAACTCCTATCTTTTGGCTAGTTCATTTCACCCTCCCCATGTTATTGGGGGAATACCCCGGGGGCAACTCATACGGGCTAAACGTATATGTTCTAATGATACCTTGTTTGATAGACAAGCGGATGATATGGTTAATCGATTTTCTAACAGGGGATACCCACGTGATAAGGTAGTGCAGGAGTGGTTACAAGTTAAACAAATACCGAGGAAGACACTTATGAACAAGAAGGAGAAGAAGGAGGATGAGGGAGGTGGACACACGAGGTTCATATCCCAGTTTAACAAACAATGGTCAGGGATGCGGAGGATCTTGACGCGCCATTGGCACGTCTTACACAGTGATGCTAAGTTAAGACACCTACTACCGGATAGGCCCCTTATGACACCCAGGAGGGCACCAAACTTGAGGGACTTATTGGTGACCAGCCACTATGTCCCTCCCAGGTCAGGACAATATTTGTTTGGATCAAGGGGACCGCCCTGGTGCAACTATCCTTGTGGTAGATGTGGAGCCTGTTCCGTTATGGAAAGGACTCAGAATTTTGCCAATTCTGACGGGACGAGGGAATATAAGATTGTCCACACCATCAACTGTGGTGTCTCTGGTGTGGTTTATCACGCGCGCTGCCCATGCAATAAAATCTATGTGGGTATGACCACACGGGAAATGAGAGCGCGCGTGATGGAGCACATCAGGGACATCAAAAATTCCGCACGCGATGATTGGATAGACGAGGGTGGATCACGTGGGAAACCTCTAGCTAGACATTTTAAGATCATGCACCAATCCAATTGGAGATTATTGAAGGTTAAGGGCATTGATAGGATTTATATGGGGAATAGAGGAGGCGATGCCACAAGGGCCCTCCTACGTAAGGAAACAAAATGGATTGTGACGTTGGATACCATGGCCCCTAAAGGGCTAAATGAATATGTGAGTTTCTCTCCCTTCCTATAATTTGGGACTTGTTTTTTAATGACTGTTTCTTTTATTGAGGTACTACTGTGCTCTTTGTGATGAATTGACGTATATGGGGACACTTAAGGAGGAGTGAGTCGATTGGCATCATTGCAAGAATCATTTTTCACCCACATGGAAGAATAACATTTGAAGGATGTGGACCTACGTGATTATCCGACAGCAAAGGATTTGGACACTTAAAACATGGGACTGATATATAACAATAATGGATAGGAATCTTTTTGTCCTGAGGACCATTTGGGTCTAATGTATATTGTATAGTTGTGTCCAGGTTTTGGGAATTTTCACTATGCGTTTATAGGCAAACATGTAGGTTGTGTTGTGAGTGTGGTATGGGTATGTAGGTGGTGGGTCACTTGGGATTGTATGATCACACAGCATGGGGTGTAGGCGTGTATGTGTGTGGGTTTGGTAGAAAGAAATTTTGGGGGCAGGGGGGGATTGATTGGTATGTGTGCGTGCGTGTGGTGTATGGGGTGTTAGTATTCATGGATATGGATACTATAGGGGAGGGGGGATGGGGCATGGGGGGGAGGTTGTCATTATCACACGAATTAATCAATTATTTTATATTCACACTCGCACTACATTTAGTTTATTTATATCTTCACATTATGATCACTAGCACATACAATGATCACAAGTACACATAATAGGGGGTTTATCACTAGGTGGTTTCTTGAGCTTTGCTCTCCTATGGGATTATTATTATTAGTATGATGAACCATTCTACTTTTGGGTATGATGGTGTTGGGTCGTGCATGCATGGGTATGTATGCGGGTGTATGCACATGTACGCATGTGCATACATGGGTGTATGTATATATATATGTATATACATTCACTTCATATATATATATATATTTTTTTTTACATATATTTTTTTACACAATATCATTTCACTATTTTTTAATCATTGTTTATATTGGTTCCATGATAAGTTTAAATGGATGGATTGGTTAGAATATATCATTGGATATGGGACATTGGGTGTAGGCTGTGGGATTCTTGTGTAGGTTCCATACTAGTATATAGGGGGCTCCCTAAGGACAAGGATACATAGTTACTAGAGATATCAAGCGATTATACGATAAATATGGATAGTGGTATGGTTCATAGGTCCTTATGATTCTTGCTTTGATAGACAATGAGGGTATCAAAATTATATTGTAAAAATTGATTTAGATTTAGTATCCAATGGTATGATATTCCTACTTTTGATATTTGATATATGATCACTATTTCTATTCTATATATATATTTCTTAATACAGTGCAAACAATTTATAATGTTGTGTACCTTTCCCTTGTTGGGATATGCGATGCGGCTCCCCTAGTGGATACTTAAGAATGAGGATGGTTACGCTCGGAGCGCATGCGCGGATTCGTGGCGCTATGCCGTCTTTCGGAGGGCAGTCAGTACGAGCGGATGTGCTTCAAGTTATGACGCGCATCCGTCGGTGACGCCACCCGGAAGTCGGCCGGCGTCCGGTTCCGCTACATGCGCCATTTGAGGGCGACCATATAAATAGCCGGTAGTTCCTACCTCATGTAGCGCCTCTTGAGAAAGGAATCATCCGAAACACGTGTCGAGGTTGCAGGATCATCACTGGGAAGCCGTCAGCATGTCACAATTAGGTATTGTGTTGATTTGAGATATTGTTCTCCTATGTGCTGACTAAACTAATACTGCTAGACTGTATATTGGCATTACCGATTTCTGCATACATCCCAGTGATATCCTGCTTAGCTTTGTGTTGTTTTTTTTTTTTTTTAAGGGTGGGTCATTTTATGGGTGTTTTTTCTACCTGTTTTTGTATACATTAATAAAGATGAATTTTTTGACTATATCTTTGGGCTAATTTTGTAGGTTGTTGATTAAATCATTAGCCGTGTTGGGCTTGTAGGTAATATCTGTATTATGATGGGTGGTGATTCTGGGGTCTGTATTATGGTGGGTGGGGATTCTGAGGTCTGTATTATGATTGGGTCCATATAATAGTGGGGTCTGTATTAAGGTGGGGTCTGATTCTGGGGTCTGCATTATGGTGAGGTCTGACTCTGGGGTCTGTATTATGGTGGGTGGTGATTCTGGGGTCTGTATTATGGTGGGTGGTGATTCTGGGGTCTGTATTATGGCAGGGTCTGATTCTGGGGTCTGTATTATGATGGGTGGTGATTCTGGGGTCTGTATTATGGTGGGTGGGGATTCTGGGGTCTGTATTATGGTGGGTGGTGATTCTGGGGTCTGTACTATGGTGGGGTCTGTATTCTCATGGGGTCTGTATTATGGCGGGGTCTGATTCTGGGGTCTGTATTATGGTGGGGTCTGTTTCTGGGGTCTGTATTATGATGGGGTCTGTATCATGGTGGGGTCTGATTCTGGGGTCTGTATTATGGTGGGGTCTGATTCTGGGGTCTGTATTATGGTGGGGTCTGATTCTGGGGTCTGTATTATGGTGGGGTCTGATTCTGGGGTCTGTATTACGGTGGGTGGTGAATCTGAGGTCTGTATGATTGTGGGTGGTGAATCTGGGGTCTGTATGATTGTGGATGGTGATTCTGGAGTCTGTGTTATGGTGGGGTCTGATTCTGGGGTCTGTATTATGGTGGATGGTGATTCTGGGGTCTGTATTATGATTGGGTCTGTATAATAGTGGGGTCTGTACTAAGGTGGGGTCTGATTCTGGGGTCTGTATTATGGTGAGGTCTGACTCTGGGGTCTGTATTATGGTGGGTGGTGATTCTGGGGTCTGTATTATGGTGGGTGGGGATTCTGAGGTCTGTATTATGGTGGGGTCTGATTATGGGCTCAGTAGTATGGTGGGTGGTGATTCTGGGGTCATTACTATGGTGGGTCTGTATTCTGATGGGGTCTGTATTATGGCGGGGTCTGATTCTGGGGTCTGTATTATGGTGGGGTCTGATTCTGGGGTCTGTATTATGATGGGGTCTGTATCATGGTGGGGTCTGATTCTGGGTTCTGTATTATGGTGGGGTCTGATTCTGGGGTCTGTATTATGGTGGGTGGCGATTCTGGAGTCTGTATTATGGTGGGTGGCGATTTTGGGGTCTGTATTATGGTGGGTGGTGATTCTGGGGACTGTATTATGGTGGGTGGTGACTCTGGGGTCTGTATTATGGTGGGGACTGATTCCAGGGTCTGTATTATGGTGGGTGGTGACTCTGGGGTCTGTATTATGGTGGATGGTGATTCTGGGGTCTGTATTATGGTGGGTGGTGATTCTGGGGTCTGTATTATGGTGGGTGGTGATTCTGGGGTTTGTATTATGGTGGGGTCTGATTCTGTGGTCTGTATTACGGTGGGTGGTGAATCTGGGGTCTGTATGATTGTGGGTGGTGATTCTGGGGTCTGTGTTATGGTGGGGTCTGATTCTGGGGTCTGTATTATGGTGGGTGGTGATTCTGGGGTCTGTATTATGATTGGGTCTGTATAATAGTGGGGTCTGTATTAAGGTGGGGTCTGATTCTGGGGTCTGTATTATGGTGGGTGGTGATTCTGGGGTCCGTATTATGGTGGGTGGTGATTCTGGGGTCCGTATTACGGTGGGTGGTGATTATGGGGTCTGAATTATGGTGGGGTCTGATTCTGGGGTCTGTATTATGGTGGGAGGTGATTCTGGGGTCTGTATTATGGTGGGTGGTAATTATGGGGTCTGAATTATGGTGGGTGGTGATTATGGGGTCTGAATTATGGTGGGGTCTGATTCTAGGGTCTGTATTATGGTGGGAGGTGATTCTGGGGTCTGTATTATGGTGGGTGGTGATTCTGGGGTCTGTATTATGGTCGGTGGAGATTCTGGGGTCTGTATTATGGTGGGTGGTGATTCTGGGGTCCGTATTGTGGTGGGTGGTGATTATGGGGTCTGTATTATGGTGGGGTCCGATTCTGGGGTCTGTATTATGGTGGGTGGTGATTCTGGGGTCTGTATTATGGTCGGTGGTGATTCTTGGGTCTGTATTATGGTGGGTGGTGATTCTGAGGTCCGTATTACGGTGGGTGGTGATTATGGGGTCTGAATTATGGTGGGGTCTGATTCTGGGGTCTGTATTATGGTCGGTGGTGATTCTTGGGTCTGTATTATGGTGGGTGGTGATTCTGGGGTCCGTCTGATTCTAGGGTCTGTATTATGGTGGGAGGTGATTCTGGGGTCTGTATTATGGTGGGTGGTGATTCTGGGGTCTGTATTATGGTCGGTGGTGATTCTGGCGTCTGTATTATGGTGGGTGGTGATTCTGGGGTCTGTATTATGGTGGGAGGTGATTCTGGGGGTCTGTATTATGGTAGGTGGTAATTATGGGGTCTGAATTATGGTGGGTGGTGATTATGGGGTCTGAATTATGGTGGGGTCTGATTCTAGGGTCTGTATTATGGTGGGAGGTGATTCTGGGGTCTGTATTATGGTGGGTGGTGATTCTGGGGTCTGTATTATGGTCGGTGGAGATTCTGGGGTCTGTATTATGGTGGGTGGTGATTCTGGGGTCCGTATTGTGGTGGGTGGTGATTATGGGGTCTGTATTATGGTGGGGTCTGATTCTGGGGTCTGTATTATGGTGGGTGGTGATTCTGGGGTCTGTATTATGGTCGGTGGTGATTCTTGGGTCTGTATTATGGAGGGCGGTGATTCTGGGGTCCGTATTATGGTGGGTGGTGATTATGGGGTCTGAATTATGGTGGGGTCTGATTCTGGGGTCTGTATTATGGTCGGTGGTGATTCTTGGGTCTGTATTATGGTGGGTGGTGATTCTGGGGTCCGTCTGATTCTAGGGTCTGTATTATGGTGGGAGGTGATTCTGGGGTCTGTATTATGGTGGGTGGTGATTCTGGGGTCCGTATTATGGTCGGTGGTGATTCTGGCGTCTGTATTATGGTGGATGGGGATTCTGGGGTCCGTATTATGGTGGGAGGTGATTCTGGGGTCTGTATTATGGTGGGTGGTGATTCTGGGGTCTGTATTATGGTCGGTGGTGATTCTGGCGTCTGTATTATGGTGGGTGGTGATTCTGGGGTCTGTATTATGGTCGGTGGTGATTCTAGGGTCTGTATTATGGTGGGAGGTGATTCTGGGGTCTGTATTATGGTGGGTGGTGATTCTGGGGTCTGTATTATGGTCGGTGGTGATTCTGGCGTCTGTATTATGGTGGGTGGTGATTCTGGGGTCCGTATTATGGTGGGTGGTGATTATTAGGTTTGTATTATGGTGGGTGGTGATTCTGGGGTCTGTATTATGGTGGGTGGTGATTCTGGGGTCTGTATTATGGTGGGGTCTGATTCTGGGATCTGTATTATGGTGGGTGGTGATTCTTGGGTCTGTATTATGGTGGGTGGTGATTCTGGGGTCTGTATTATGGTGGGTGGTGATTCTGGGGTCTGTATTATGGTGGGAGGTGATTCTGGGGTCTGTTTATGGTGGGTGTTGATTATAGGGTCTGTATTATGGTGGGGTCTGATTCTGGGGTCTGTATTATGGTGGGGTCTGATTCTGGGGTCTGTATTATGGTGGGGACTGATTCTGGGGTCTGTATTATGGTGGGTGTTGATTATAGGGTCTGTATTATGGTGTGTGGTGATTCTGGGGTCTGTATTATGGTGGGTGGCGATTCTGGGGTCTGTATTATGGTGGGGACTGATTCTGGGATCTGTATTATGGTGGGGACTGATTCTGGGGTCTGTATTATGATGGGTGGTGATTCTGGGGTCTGTATTATGGTGGGTAGTGGTTCTGGGGTCTGTATTATGGTGGTGTCTGATTCTGGGGTCTGAATTATGGTGAGGTCTGATTCTGGGGTCTGTATTATGGTGGGGACTGATTCTGGGGTCTGTATTATGGTGGGGACTGATTCTGGGGTCTGTATTATGGTGGGTGGTGATTCTGGAGTCTGTATTATGGTGGGTGGTGATTCTGGAGTCTGTATTATGGTGGGTGGTGATTCTGGGGATTGTATTGTGGTGGGGAATGATTCTGGGGGGTCTGTATTATACAGGTCGGAGTTAAAATGGTTGTTCTTACTGTAAGGTCCTTGCAGCGAGAACAATGTATAGGGACACAATCCAGTCCCAATGTGTTTAAAGGGGTACACCGGTCCTAATACACCTTATCCCCTGTCAAAATGATAGGGGATAAGATGTCTGATTGCAGGAGTCCCACCACTGGGGACCCCCGCAATCTGTCATTCAGCACCTACCTTTGTGAGCTCTCTGCAACACTGGAGGTGGATGCTGAATGACAGATTGCGGGTGTCCCCATTGGCGGAACCCCCACGATCCGACATCTTATCGCCTATCCTCTGGATAGGGGAATTTATGTATTCGGGCCGTGGGTACCCCTTTATGAGGGGGAGTTTGTAGTAGCCCAGTACGGGAGTTGTTACCCCGTACCCTTGCTGCCCTGTCAGGCAGCCTTACTGCAGTGTCCCCTGCCCCCCCCCCCCTGCATCTGTTCTACTGTATTTGTATATTATCCCCTATGTTATGTATATAAGAATGTTTTATCTTTAAGAAAGGTGAACATGTGATCACCAGTTGTCATGTGAGTTGTCATGTGATTGTTAACCAGGAGGTATCAGTGACCAGGTGACTTAAGTGTGACCAATGGGACCCCACCAGAGGCTCCCCCATAAAAGCCCTGGGAGGAGTCTCTTCTCGCTCTTAGTTCCAGAGTCTTTGCTGAGGTGCAGTCAAGTCTATAAGTGTGTCTGGAGTCATAGGAGGCCTCAAGTCAAGTCTGCAGCCACAAGCTATAAGTTTACAAGTAAGTTTAAGTCACAGCTTAGTCTGTCTCCAGTTAAGTCAAGTCAGTCACTGTCATCTATTGTCAAGTCAACGTGGCCTGCACTAAATTGTCCAAAACCACTGCAAGCCCTGGCGTCAAGAATACAAGGAGTTAATGCCATCTGCCCCTCGCGTAATTCCATCTGTCCTGCATCACACCCCATACCACAAATAAAAATGCCCCAAAGCCACCACAATACCTGTTCTGTGTCTCCTGTAGTTATCCATGTGGTTTTTTCAGCTCCTTTGGCCCCTGGTGTCTCCTAAATATTTTTTTTTCTTTTTTGCAGCAAAGATCACAACTCCCAGAAGTCAGTGCAGCTCTGAATAATGGCTGCCAGATAGTTGCTTTCAATTTCACTATCGGTGTGCATGCTGTGTTGTAAACAGTCTGCCTCACATACTACATGTCTTTTCTTTTAAACTATCCTTTCCCCCAGCAATAAATCATACTGTAGTCTGGATGGCAGCAGTCAGTCATTAGATCTATGTAGACAAAGGTCAGGGCTGAGGAGACTGAGAATCTTTACTGACCTTCTCTCATGGCACACAGGGAGAGGAGGGGAAAGGAGGGGGAGGGAAGGGAAAGGTGTGGCTGTACAGCCAGAGCTCTAGACCAGACAGAGAGCACGTGGTGTCATCTTGAAGGGAGGGGACTAGCTCTTACTGAGGAAACAAGGGGGATTTGAGAATTACATATTTCTCCCACTCCCTTGATGTAAGTGATAGCTAAAAGAGAAAAACTGCTCTATATAGCTAATGTATAGATATTGACAAATACATAGCTTGGTGAGAGGGAAAGGATGGGCTATGGGTTTAGTTCCCCGGAGTACCCCTTTAATTCTGAAGGCATAGTGGCATCCTTAATTCTGAGGGAACAGTGGCATCCTTAATTCTGGGGGCAGAGTGGAATCATTAATTCTGGGGAACAATTACATAATTAATTCTGGGGCATAGTGGCATAATTAATTCTGTGGGCATAGTGACATAATTATTTCTGGGGGCATAGTGGCATCATTAATTCTGGGGGTACAGTGGAATCATTAATTCTGGGGAACAGTGGCATCCTTAGTTCTGAAAACATAGTGGCATCATTAATTCTGGGGGCGCAGTGGCATAATTCATTCTGGGGGCATACTTAATTCTGGGGGCACAGTGGCATAATTATTTCTGGGGGCACAGCGGCATCATTAATTCTGAAGGCATAGTGGCATAATTATACAATTCAGAAGAAAAGAATGGATGCACTCACCCGGGTTTTTAACTAATTCTTGGGGCATAGTGGCATCATTAATTCTGGGGCATAGTGGCATAATTAATTCTGGAGGAACAGTGGCATAATTAATTCTGGGGCACAGTGGCATAATTCATTCTGGGGGCATAGTGGCATAACTAATTCTGGGGACAGTGACATAATTAATTCTGGGGGCACAGTGGCATAATTATTTCTGGGGGCACAGCGGCATCATTAATTCTGAAGGCATAGTGGCATAATTATACAATTCAGAAGAAAAGAATGGATGCACTCACCCGGGTTTTTAACTTGCAGCAATCTTTATTCCAAATTCATAACAGTGATTGAGTGGGTAGACGCAGAGGAGCAGCCTCGCAGTGACAGAACTGTTTCCTGTGCTACAAGTGCACTTCCTCGGGCTGCCACAGTGCACAGTGGCATAATTAATTCTGGGGGTACAGTGGCATAATTATTTCTGGGGGCACAGCGGCATCATTAATTCTGAAGGCATAGTGGCATAATTATACAATTCAGAAGAAAAGAATGGATGCACTCACCCGGGTTTTTAACTTGCAGCAATCTTTATTCCAAATTCATAACAGTGATTGAGCAGGTAGACGCAGAGGAGCAGCCTCGCAGTGACAGAACTGTTTCCTGTGCTACAAGTGCACTTCCTCGGGCTGCCACAGTGCACAGTGGAATCATTAATTCTGGGGACACAGTGGCATAATTAATTCTGGGGGTACAGTGGCATCCTTTATTCTGGGGGCATAGTGGCATAATTAATTCTGGGGCCTAATGGAATCATTAATTCTGGGGAACAATGGCATAATTAATTCTGGGGGCACAGCAGCATCATTAATTCTGGGGGACAGGGGCATCATTCATTCTGGGGGCACAGGGGCATCATTCATTCTGGGGGCACAGTGGCATCATTCATTCTGGGGGCATAGTGGCATCATTAATTCTTTGTTATGTATTTTGGATCAGTTTTCAGAAATAAGCTATTACAAATTGAATATGCAGAAATCATTAGTGTTACCGTTGGTATTAGACACCCAGACAAAAATTGGAGAGGTTTGATGGAGAAGTTCCCTTTTAAATGGACAGAGAATTATTTAACATATTTGGGAATAGCCCTAAGCCCCTCCCCAAGGAAATCATTATTAATAAATATAGAATTATTAACAAATAAACTGCAGGCGGATATTAAGAGATTTGCTAAACTTCCAATTTCCTGGATAGGGAGGATCGCGGTGATAAAAATGATTTTATTACCTAAAATACTGTTTGTATTTAGTAAACTCCCAATAAAGTTTCCAATACTTATTATAAAAAAATTACAAAATATTCTACTAAAGTATATATGGAAAAATAGAATAACAAGAGTCACAGCACGACTATTGTATAAAGAGGTTAACCTGTTAAGGACATAGGACGTTCTCTAACGTCCCCGCTACCTGGGCTTTAATGCCCAAGGACGTTAGAGAATGTCCTGTTGTATTTCCGGTCTCTGCCACTCGCCGGGCAGAGATCGGAACGGCATGTCTGCTGAAATCTTTCAGCAGGCATGCCGTGCAAATGCCGCGGGGGGTCCCGGGACCCCCGCATGTCGGCGATCGCCAGAGATCGCATGCGAAATCACGCAAGCGATCTTCAGCGATTCAGGTCATTCGGGTCACTTGTGACCCGATGACCTGGAAATAAATGGTGATCGGCGGTGTACAATTACACCGCCAATCACCTACCGTTGCTGGGGAGCAGTGACAATACTGTCACCGCCCCAGCAACGCTGCTATTGGCTGGCGATCGCCCAGCCAATAGCAGAGCGGCAGAGGAGGGGTTAACGGCTCCTTCCCGCTGCTGGACCCGCTGTTTTGGTTCAGTCAGCGGGTGCAGCAGCAGGAAGAGGACCGTTGATCCCCCCTCAGAGCTCCGGAGCCCCCTCAGGAGCATTAGAATAGGTTGAGATAATTTTAGGGACAGGTAGGAGTATAAATAGTTAAAAAGTTAGATAAAAGTTAAAAAAAGTAAAAAAAAAAAAGTACCCCCCCTCCCCCCCTGACCCCCTAATAGGTCCCCCAGGGTCCTATTAGGGTCTGATCCCTGACCCCGGGTCATATTAGGGGTTAAGGGATCTGCGTGTGCCACCCCTTTTTTTTTTTGCCCGCAGCTTTTTTTATTTTAATTTTTTTATAAAAAAAAAAAAATCCCCCCCTGACCCCTTAATAGGTCCCCCAGGGTCCTATTAGGGTCTGATCCGTTACCCAGGGTCCTATTAGGGGTTCAGGGAGCTGCGTTTCCCACCCCATTTTTTTTTTGGCCACAGCTTTTTTTTTTTCTTTCTATTACTGTTCTACACTTTGTACACCAAGCACCACACACTACATACTTCCCCCCCCCCCCCCCCACCGTACAAAAAAGGCGATGGCCCGCCGGGCATTTTCGGCAGTGGAGGCTTACGCTTTTTTAGCCTCCGACTCCGAATCTGCCAGTGAGGACGATGAAGATCCAACATTTTTGTGTTCTTCATCGCCCTCCTCATCATCTAGTAGTGATGATGAGTCCCCTGTACGGCGGCGGAGACGCCGCCAGGTGAGGCCACGCACCCCCCATGAAAGTGACCCAGTGGCCGACACTAGTACGGGTGGCAATGCCGCTCGTAATAGGAGTCCGGCCCCCCAGACAAGTGCACCAGAGCCACCTTCCGAAGACCCTGTCTGGAGCCCCCCAGAGGATTATCAGCCACGGATTCCTGAGTTTGTTGGCGACTCAGGAATCCGGATTGACACGGCTGGCTTCACTGATCTGGACTTTTTAAAGTTTTTTTTCAGTGACAGCCTGGTCAATCTAATGGTGGAGCAAACGAACTTGTACGCCCAGCAGTTCATTGCCCACCACCCCAATTCGTTTTTGGCCAGGCCCAATGAATGGTGCCCCATTGATGCAGCGGAAATGAGGACATTTTGGGGCCTCACGCTGCATATGGGCCTGGTCAAAAAACCAAGTGCTCGTCATTACTGGAGCGGGGACGTCCTCTACCAGACCCCGCTTTACAGTATGGCAATGACACAGAACCGGTATGAGGCCATTCGGAAATGCCTGCATTATGCAGATAATGCGGCATGTCCGCCCCAAGGTGATCCCGCCCATGACCGGCTTTACAAAGTGAGGCCGGTCATCGATCACTTTGGGGCCAAATTTTTGGAGGCCTATGTACCGCTCAGGGACCTCTCGGTAGATGAGTCTCTTATCAGTTTTAAGGGGAGACTCATCTTCCGCCAGTATATTCCCTCGAAGCGGGCGCGATATGGCGTGAAGCTCTATAAACTTTGTGAGAGTACCTCCGTTTAGAGTGTATGAGGGACGAGATTCCCGTATTGAACCCCCAGATTGTTCCCCCACTCTGGGTGTTAGCGGGAAAATCGTTTGGGACCTTATGTACCCATTGCTGGATAAGGGCTACCACGTGTACGTGGACAACTTTTATACCAGCATCCCTCTCTTCACATCCCTTTCCGCCAGATCGACGTCCGCTTGTGGGACCGTGCGGAAAAACCAGAGAGGCCTCCCTCTAAATTTGGTCAAGACGCCTATCCCCAAGGGTGAGTCCCGTGCCCTCAACCATGATAACCTGTTGTTGGTGAAGTATAAGGATAAGAGGGATGCCCTTATACTCACCACTATTCATGGGAATGGCAGCACCCCTGTCCCTGTGCGAGGTACCGTGGGACCGGTCCTCAAGCCCGATTGTATTCTGGACTACAATTGGTATATGGGGGGAGTTGATCTCTCAGATCAAGTCCTAAAGCCATACAACGCCATGCGGAAAACACGGGCATGGTACAAAAAAGTTGCGGTCTACATGGTACAGGTTGCCATGTACAATGCTTTTGTACTATCCCAGTACGCTGGCAACACAGGGACATTCCTCCAGTACCAAGAAGAAGTCCTAAGGTTCCTGATCTTTGCTGACCGGGAAAGATCAGGCCGGACTTCCCAAGGGTCTGGAGTTATAGGCGCCAGGATCGTCCCAGGCCAACACTTTCCAGGTGAGGTCCCCCCCCAGTGGAAAGAAGGGACGATCCCAGAAAAAATGCAGAGTGTGTTACAGGAAGGGGAGACAGAGGGACACCACCACTCAGTGTGAAACTTGCCCCGATCATCCAGGCCTCTGCATAGGCTGCTTCAGGGAGTATCACACTTCCATGGAGCACTAAATTTTCCCTTTTCAGTTTAATTTTCCATAATTTGACCAATGTACCAAGTCCAGAGTACATTCCAAAATTTTACCCCCATAAATCACTAAATTGCCCAAAAAAAAAGACCTCTGGGGGTGTTTTTTCAAAAATGGGTCATAGGTCACTGAGTCACTATCATCGGGGACTTTTTATGTTGCCTCAAATGCGCAGCGCTCTCTCTCCACCTGAGCGGGTGCGCATTTGAGGCAACAGGTTAGGGACGGCCACACACATCACATTCCCAGAATGATGACTCAGAGCACAGGGTTTGGGGCGGGCATATTTGTTTTAGTTTTGGCTGTGCTCTGGGTCATCATTCTGGGAACATATCCTATTTTATTATTATATTATTTTCTGGCCCACTGTACCCCATATTACGGGCCACTGTACCCCACCTGTCTACCCCAGTTACGGCCTGTTGTCCCCCATAGTGTTCCCCTATTTTAGGGCTCAGTGCTCCCCACCCATTAACGCTCCTTGAGGGGGGGTCCCACATCCTGGCTGCTATAATAAGCTCAAGGCCCCTGACTGACCTCCTACTCCAAGACCTGGTGTGCACCCGCGGAGCGAAAATCATCAAAAATTAAGGTATGTCCTTACTCCAAAGAAATGTATTTACAAATTTAGGGGGGTATTTTCTGCTATTAACCCTTGTAAAAATGTAAAATTTGGGGGGAAACACATTTTAGTGAAAAAAAAAGATTTTTTTTTTACATATGCAAAAGTTGTAAAACCCCTGTGGGGTATTAAGGCTCACTTTACCCCTTGTTACATTCCTCAAGGGGTCTAGTTTCCAAAATGGCATGACATGTGGGGGGTATTTTGCTGTCCTGGCACCATAGGGGCTTCCTAAATGCGACATGTCCCCCCCCCATTTCAGCAAAGTTTTCAAATGTGACTCCTTCTCTTCTGAGCATTGTAGTTCGCCCGTAGTGCACTTGACGTCCACTTATGGGGTACCTACATACTCAGAAGAGATGGGGTTACAAATTTTGGGGGGTATTTTCTACTATTAACCCTTGCAAAAATGGGAAATTTGTGGGGAAACCCACATTTTAGTGAAAAAAAAATATATATTTTTTAATATATGCAAAAGTCGTGAAATCCCTGTGGGGTATTAAGGTTCACTTTACCCCATGTTACGTTCCCCAAGGGGTCTAGTTTCCAAAATATAATGCCATGTGGGTTTTTTTTTGCTGTCCTGGCACCATAGGGGCTTCCTAAATGCGACATGCCCCCAGAGCAAAATTTGCTTCCAAAAAGCCAAATGAGACTACTCCTCTTCTGAGACCTGTAGTGCGCCAGCAGAGCACTTTTCACCCCCATATGGGGTGTTTTCTGAATCGGGATAAATTGGGCTTCAAATTTTGGGGGGTATTTTCTGCTTTAACCCTTTGTAAAAATTTAAAATTTTAGCGAAAACAAGCATTTTAGGTAAAATTTTTTAGTTTTTTTTTACATATGCAAAAGTTGTGAAAACCCTGTGGGGTATTAAGGTTCACTTTACCCCTTGTTATGTTCCCCAAGGGGTCTAGTTTCAAAAATATAATGCCATGTGTTTTTTTTTTGCTGTTCTGGCACCATAGGGGCTTCCTAAATGCGGCATGCCCCCAGAGCAAAATTTGCTTCCAAAAAGCCAAATGTGACTACTCCTCTTCTGAGACCTGTAGTGCGCCAGCAGAGCACTTTTCACCCCCATATGGGGTGTTTTCTGAATCGGGAGAAATTGGGCTTCAAATTTTGGGGGGTATTTTCTGCTTTAACCCTTTGTAAAAATGTAAAATTTTTTAGTTTTTTTTTACATATGCAAAAGTTGTGAAAACCCTGTGGGGTATTAAGGTTCACTTTACCCCTTGTTATGTTCCCCAAGGGGTCTAGTTTCAAAAATATAATGCCATGTGGGTTTTTTTTAGCTGTCCTGGCACCCTAGTTGCTTCCTAAAGGTGACATGCCCCCCAAAAACCATTTCAGAAAAATGTTCTCTCCAAAATCCCCTTGTCGCTCCTTCCCTTCTGAGCCCTCTACTGTGCCCACTGAACAATTAACATAGACATATGAGGTATTTGCTTACGCAAGAGAAATTGGGCTACAAATACCAGTAAAAATTTTCTCCTTTTACCCCTTGCAAAAATTGGGTCTGCAAGATAATAAAAGTGTAAAAAATGAAGATTTAAAATTTTCACCTTCACTTTACTGCTATTCCTGTGAAACACATAAAGGGTTAAAACACTTACTGAATGTCATTTTGAATACTTTGGGGGGTGCAGTTTTTATAATGGGGTCATTTGTGGGGTATTTCTAATATGAAGACCCTTCAAATCCACTTCAAAACTGAACTGGTCATTGAAAGAAAGTGAGTTTGAAAATTTTGTGAAAAATTTGAAAATTGCTGCTGAACTTTGAAGCCCTCTGGTGTCTTCCAAAAGTAAAAACTCATCAATTTTATGATGCAAACATAAAGTAGACATATTGTATATGTGATCCAAATTTTTTTTATTTTGAATATCCATTTTCCTTACAAGCAGAGAGCTTCAAAGTTAGAAAAATGCTAAATTTTCATTTTTTTCATAAAATTTGGGGATTTTTAACCATGAAAGGATGCAAGTTACCGTAAAATTTTACCATTAAGTTAAAGTAGAATATGTCACGAAAAAACTATCTCGGAATCAGAATGATAACTAAAACCATTCCAGAGTTATTAATGCTTAAAGTGACAGTGGTCAGAATTGCAAAAAACGCTCCGGTCCTAAGGTGTAAAATGGCCCGGTCCTTAAGGGGTTAAAGAGGGAGGAGTGGGGTGTCCGGACTTATTGAATTATTATAGAGCAGTCCATAACTCAACTGCAGAGGTGGTGGAGCCCTGATGAATCAACTAAATGGATTAGTATAGAAGCGGAGTTAATGAAAACAAGATCACTAAAAAATGCCTTATGTAGAATAGCACTGATGAATCGCTCCTTACATACAGAAAGCCAAACGTCCATAGTAAGTATGGAGGTTTGGAGGCTCGCCATATCTAAACATCTTATAAAAGGTATAAATCCCCAAGATATTAACATAAACGTAATTCAGGAGTTCGTACTGGCCACTGATTTTTCACAGTGGCAGAGGAAAGGAATTACAGATTTGAATCAAATAAGTAGTAATGGTTCTCTACTACCCTTTGAACGGATATGTGAAAAATTTCAACTACTGCCAAAAGAGTTTTTTAAGTATTTACAGTTACGCCATTTTTTAAGTTCGATATAAACTAAACCACAGGGAATGCCCACAATGTATGAAAATTACTTTAAGTCAGCTAAAAGCGGCAGAGGTGCAATTTCTATGGCGTATAAAGCGTGGCGTGGTTTAGCTCAAGAAGTGAAAGCAGATTTTCAGATAAAATGGGAAAACGATTTAAGAATACAATTAACCCCAGAAAGTTGGTCTAAAATATTCATAATGCCGACACAATTATCCCATTGCGCCTCTCATCTCGAAAATTCCAGAAAGCTTTTATACCGATGGCACCGTACACCGCGGCTGATAGCAAGGATGTACCCTAATGAAAACATCTCGCCTCTATGCTGGAGGTGTGGGTCGGAGGAGGGTACATTTCTGCATATGTGGTGGTTTTGTGCTCAGATACAGACGATTTGGAAAAAAGTTAAAACATTTTTGAGAATATTATTGGAGAAAGATATAAAATGGGATTTAAAAGTTGCCCTTTTAAACATCGGTTTAGAGTCATTAGAATATAGGGATAGAGTGTTAGCTTTTATTTTGTTATCAGTGGTACGAACAGAAATAGCAAAAAATTGGAAAAGTGCACAAGTACCAACCTTAGCAACAGTAATGAGTTTTGTCAGTCAGGCATGTACACTGGAGAGGCTTAGATGAGGTAAAATAGAAAACATACCTTTATATGACAAACAGTGCAGTATGTGGGATCATTGGATAAAAAGAATACAAGAAGTCAGCATAACTGGATTTTGAGGAATATGAAGGTGATCATAGCACATGTTTTAAGGTATCTATGAATGAATGTGGAATACCTAGCTTACCCATGTTATTCATTTACTGTTAGTTAAAAAATGCTTACGTTTTTGTCTTTATGTGGGTTGGATTGTACCATAACAGACGAATATGAGTTACGGTTGCTTGGTTGTTTTAAGATGTAATGTCTTAAAATACAATAAAAAAAAAATAATTTATTCTAGGGGACAGTGGCATCATTAATTCTGGGGGCACAGTGGCATCATTAATTCTGGGGGCACAGTGGCATCATTAACTCTGGGGGCACAGTATCATTAATTCTGGGGGCACAGTGGCATCATTAATTCTGGGGGCACAGTGGCATCATTAATTCTGGGTGCACAGTGGCATCAATAATTCTGGGGGCATAGTGGCATCATTCATTCTGGGGACAGTGGCACAATCAATTCTGGGGGCACAGTGGCATCAGTAATTCTTGGGGCATAGTGGCATCATTAATTCTGTGGGACAGTGGCATCATTTATTCTGGAGGCACAGTGGCATCATTTATTCTGGGGGCACAGTGGTATCAATAATTCTTTGGGGCACAGAGGTATCAATAATTATTTGGGGCACAGAGGTACAATTAGTCGGTACAGGGCACAGTGTTTGTCAGAAATGTATTTTGGGGCATAGTGTGTGGCAGTAATATTGCAGGGGAATAGCGTGTGGCAGTAATATTGCAGCGGAATTGTGTGTGGCAGTAATATACCAGGGGCCCAGTGTGTGGCAGGATTATATTCAGAGGTACAGTGTGTAAGGGTAATATACCAGGGGCCCAGTGTGTGGCAGTATTATATTCAGGGCGTGCAGTGTGTGGCAGTATTATATTTAGGGGGCACAGTGTTGGCAATAATATATTCAGGGGTACAGTGTGTGGCACTAATATACCAGGGGCCCAGTGTGTGGCAGTATTATATTTAGGGGGCACAGTGTTGGCAATAATATATTCAGGGGTACAGTGTGTGGCAGTATTATATTCAGGGCGTGCAGTGTGTGGCAGTATTATATTTAGGGGGCACAGTGTTGGCAGTTATATATTCAGGGGTACAGTGTGTGGCACTAATATACCAGGGGCCCAGTGTGTGGCAGTAATATACCAGGGGCTCAGTGTGTGGCATTATTATTTTCAGAGGGTATAGTGTGCGGGAGCATTATATTCAGGGATACAGTGTGTGGCAGTATTATATTCAGGGGCCCAATGTGGGGCAGTATTATATTCAGAGGGTACAGTGTGTGGCAGTATTATATTCAGGGGTACAGTGTGTGGCAGTATTATATTCAGGGGTACAGTGTGTGGCAGTATTATATTCAGGGGTACAGTGTGTGGCAGTATTATATTCAGGGGTACAGTGTGTGGCAGTATTATATTCAGGGGTACAGTGTGTGGCATTATTGAGGTCATACATCCTCCACACTTCAGTCGCTTGTTTGCTCTTTCCTTCATGGCACTGAGGCCGCTAGGTGCTATCCAGGCATTAGCGTTCAGCTCGGACATTTACCAGATGGCAGACCTGAATAAGCGGACCCTCACTAAAAAGAGTTGAGTACCCCTGCTATACATAATGGCAAGTAATAGACTACTTTAAACTAGTTGGTGCTATTGTACTTTTGATCAGTTTTCTGGCTGGAGGAGAGGCATAAAGTGGGCCTGATATGGTTAAGATAAAGAAGTCTGACGTTTTTTAACCATTTTGGGTGTATACCATGAGCCTTCTGTGGTGCTGATCAGCCAAGAGCGGTAACCAGGTGTTTCGGAACACATTTTTCTTTATTGAATGTTAGCCCCTTAAGGACACTTTTAATGATTAGAGGTTATCAATCATAAGGTGATTTTAGTATGTACCTGGCAGACAGTAATGGACATGCTTAGGAAGGATCAGCGCTTGTCTTGGGGCTAAATGGCTATGTTGTGAGATTACCATAATACTGTGGCTAGCTGTTTGTGAACTGGTATTTCCTGTTGGATTTCTTTCTCTCAAACTAAAAGTCCCATGTAAGTTTGAGGTCACTTTCCTCCCACCCCACCCATTGAAACACAAATAAGCAGCATTCCATTCAAAAGACCAGTGTTTACTAACCAGGGTTCCTCCAGCTGTTGCAAAATTATCTCTCTCCCACCAAGCAGTCGCTCCACCCATTTTGTATGCTGTTAAAATTAAAATATTGGGGCAAAAAATCACGGAAGAATTGCGAGACCACCATCACACACAGGTACAGATAGTATATTATGAACTACACTAACTTTACAGCCCCTGTATCATAGTCAAATAAAAAAAAATCCTGGAATACCCTTTTAACTTTGCCCACAGCGACGTACATTTACAGCGCGGCTATGTAGCAAGTGCAGAAGCTACATAGCGGGTAAGGTCCGACTTCATCGATAATGGTGAACATCAACGATCCCGCTAATGTCCGCCATTAACCTTATAGATGCAACAAAACAAAAATGATAAAAACTACAGATCATGGCACAAAAAATCTTAAATTGTCCAAAGGGTTATGGAAAGAAACAGGAAATAAACCCCAGACCTTTCTGTCCTGGGGGCAAAATTAGATGGCATGAATCAGACATAATAGGTGGCCTATTTATATATTTGCTATGGGGCCCTCTTTCTCCTATGCATGCCACTGTGCATGGGGTATACATAGCCTTGTCAATGCTAATAAATAGATCCAACACATGCCACTTTTTGGCAGTCTTTACTCTTTACATATTGACTACAGAACCTGTTTAAGACAAAAAAAATATACACCTAGGTAGCTAGAAAGACGTAGGATTTATTCATAGTGTGACGATCCGTCTTGGGTATTAGCTCTGGGATCGTCCTGGACCACGCCACAGGATGCGTTTCTTCTCAATAAACCAGCAAACAAACGCTTATAATGCAAATCTGGCACATTGCCAGTTTTATGAGACAGGTTGCAGGGAAAGAAATAAACAAAAAGCAGGAACAAACAAAATCCTAGACCGTCTGGTCACTGACTAAACAGATCAGCTTGTCCTGACTAACAACCGCTGAGCTTCCCTCAGCCGGTTAAACATATGTCCCCTGCAACCTTCTACTCACAATTCATATCACTCTCTTTGAGCCCCTCATAGCTCGGGCTGTGTACTCCTCAGCAGGCTCTGTCTCTTCCCTACAGCCCACATGCTGTCTCCTAGGAAGAGCCCCCATTACACTGAGTCTCCATCTCATATACACCTCCCTTCCCTCCTGCCTCATTGCTTAAGAAGCAGGTGAGAGCTTCTGCAGGGTGAGCCAAGGAAATACACCCTTTCCTTGCCACACTGCCACAATAGATACAATTATTTCCTTTGTATTATGCTTTCCATTGTTATTAGTTGCGCAGTAAAAAAAACTGGCAGGTGTCCCTGAGATTTCAACAGGACCTTGGAGCCAATGAGTCCTTCCTTGTGATTACCGTATATTTGTTTCAATGTAGAAAATAAAAAGTCCCAATTCAACTTGCCTTATTGGTTAACAATAGCCGGGTGTACAGCAAACATGTTGGGTGTTTGGGTAAAGGATCACATTTCAGTGTAAAATAACACACCCCTCAGCTGCGCATTTTGAGAATGACACGTTGTGTTACATAACCTTGAAAGGTTAGACGTTTAAGGCAGTGTTTCCCAACCGGCGTGCTTCCAGCTGTTGAAAAACTACTACTCCCAGCCATAGGCGTGCACAGCCTATTGCATTAGGTGTGCACACTAAAGCACAAACTCACTCCACGCACGTGCGTATATATATAACCTTGAAAGGTTAGACGTTTAAGGCAGTGTTTCCCAACCGGCGTTGCAAAACTACTACTCCCAGCCATAGGCCTGCACAACCTATTGCATTAGGATATGCACCCTAAAGTACAAACTCACGCTACGCACGTGCGTATATATATATATATATATATATATATATATATGTATAAATACACACACACACATATACACACACACAAATACACTCTTGCTTGCATGCACACATACATAAACAGGCTTGCACAATTTACGCCGCGCATGAAACAGGGGAGGTCTGGAGGAGGAGCATGTCTGTCCTACACTGTACGGCGATATCACTTGCATAGTGTCGGAGGATTGGATCGCCAGGGAAACAAATGCACGGCAATGCAGTGCAGCATGGAGGTGATAGAGCCTCAAGCAGGGCTGGTTTTAGGCTTAGCGTGGCCCTGGGCAAAATCAAAAGTGGGGCCCCAAAAGTCATAACAGTGCAGTAACCAGATTTGCACATTTTTGGTCACTTCAAATACCATTTAAAAAAATCTAAAAAGCTATTGAAAAGTCCCATCAAAACTAAAATGGTACCGATAAAAACTACAAATCACAGCGCAAAAAATGAGCCCTCATACATCCCCATATACAGAAAAATAAGATTATAGGGATCAGAATAGTATGACTTTATATTTTTGTATAGTTCCCGCACATTAGGTTGGCAGCATAGTTCCCCCACATAAGGTTGGCAGTATAGCTCCCCCACATTAGGTTGGCAGCATAGTTCCCCCCCATTAGGATGGCAACATAGTTCCCCCACATTAGGATGGCAGCATAGTTTCCCCACATTAGGTTGGCAGTATAGTTCCCCCACATTAGGTTGGCAGTATAGTTCCCCCACATTAGGTTGTAGTTCCCCCACATTAGGTTGGCATTATAGGTCCCCCAAATAAGGTTGGCAGTATAGTTCCCCCCCCCCATTAGGTTGTCAGTATAGTTCTCCCACATTAGGCTGGCAGTATAGTTCCCCCACATTAGGTTGGCAGTATAGGTCCCCCCACATTAGGTTGGCAGTATAGTTCCCCCACATTAGGTTGGCAGTATAGTTCTCCCAAATTAGGCTGGCAGTATAGTTCCCCCACATTAGGCTGTAGTTCCCCCACATTAGGTTGTAGTTCCCCCACATTAGGCTGGCAGTATAGTTCTCCAACATTAGGTTGCAGTTCCCCCACATTAGGTTGGCGGCACAGTTCCCCCACATTCGGCTGGCAGTTTAAGTCCCCCACATTATTTTGGCAGTATAGTTCCCCCACATAAGGTTGGCAGTATAGTTCCCACACATAAGGATGGCAGTATAGTTCCCCCACATTAGGTGCAGTATAGTTCCCCCACATTAGGTGCAGTATAGTTCCCCACATTAGGTGCAGTATAGTTCCCCACATTAGGTGCAGTATAGTTCCTCACATTAGGTGCAGTATAGCTCCCCCATATTAGGTGCAGTATAGCTCCCACACATTAGGTGTAGTATAGCTCCCCCACAGACATACAGCCTTCAGCCATATACAGTGTATGGCTGGAGGCTGTATGTTTGTGTACTGCCCCACTTCAGTGCTCCGTCCACCGCGGAGGAGCGGTGGTCGGAGCACTGAAGATGATGTGCAGGTAACTTACCATGCGCACGCGTGTCCTCTTCCTCGATCAGTGATGTCCCTGCGTGCGCTACCTCCCGGTGGCCCCTGCATTTTTAAAGTTAACGTGGGGCCGCAGAAAGGTAACCGGGACATCCTTGTGTCCCGAAAATATCTTTCGGGACACTGGGATGTCCCGAATGTGATTGCCCCCTATTGCCCTGCCCTAACACCGGTCCTGGCCTCAAGTTTGAAGCTCGATTAGGGTGTGCCCAGGCACACCCCGTGGGCACGCCTTTTTTGCAATAGTTTGAGGCACACCCAGGTACGTAGGCAAGTAGGTAGGAACCCCTTGTAGGAAATTTGTCCCAGGTAGGTAGGTAGGTAGGACCCCTTTGTAAGAAGTTTGTCCAAGGTAGGTAGGTAAGTAGGACCCCTTATTAGGAAGTTTGTCTCAGGTATGTAAGTAGGCAGGACCCCTTTGTTAGAAGTTTGTCCCAGGTAGTTAGGTAGGATGCCTTTGTAAAAAGTTTGAATCAGGTAGGTAGGTAGGACCCCTTTGTAAAAAGATTGTATCTGGTAGGTAGGTAGGACCCCTTTGTTAGAAGTTTGTCCATGATTGGTAAGTAGGCCGGACCCATTTGTTAGAAGTTTGTCCCAGGTAGGCAAGTAGGTAGGAACCCCTTGTAGGAGGTTTGTCTCAGGTATGTACGTTATGGTATCCTAGGTAGGTAAGTAGGTAGGACCCCTTGGTAGAAAATTTGTCCCAGGTGGGTAGGTAGGTAAGATCTGTAAGCTGGAAGTGTGTCCCGGGTAGTTAAAGGTGTTCTCTGCTGCTCAGCGTTTGGAACAAAATGTTCCAAATGGTTAGAGCCAGCGCCGGTGGCTTGTGATGTCAAGCCTCGCCCCCTCAATGCAAGTCTATGGGACAAGTCCATAGACTTGAATTGAAGGGGCGGGGCGTGACATCACGAGGAGGTGGTAAGTGTTTAGCATCGTGAAAGGTACCTGCTGCAGTGACGCGGAAACTGGGTCCTCTCTGGAAGGACGCGCCCATGTCATGGCGCTAACACTTACTGCCAGATGTTCTGGGCAGGAAAATTTAAATAATTTTTTTTCAATGCCATCTTTCCCACCAGAATGTGGGTCTAATGAGTTCACCTGACTAAACTCAGGCACCAGCAACCTAAATGGATGATTAGATACAGTGATCAAACTCCACACACTCTCTCTGCAAAGCCAGAGTATTCAAGGGAAATGTAGGCAGCATTAGGAAATAATTCCAGTGATGGAACTGCAAACCAGTATGGCTGCAGAGTCATCAGCTAAACAGGTTAGCACAAAGCAAACAGAAGAACCTCTACACTATTCTCTTATATTAGCTTATGCTGCAAATCGGTGCATATTAAAGGGGTTCTCCGGTGCTTACACATCTTATTCCCTATCCAAAGGATAGGGGATAAGATGCCTGATCGCAGGAGTCCCGCCGCTGGGGACCCCCGGGATCTTGCACGCAGCACCCCGTTTGTAATCAGTCCCCAGAGCGTGTTCGCTCCGGGTCTGATTACGGGCGACCACCGCCTCCGCCCCTGTGTGACGTCACGCTCCGCCCCTCAATGCAAGCCTACGGGAGGGGGCGTGATAGCTATCACACCCCCTCCCATAGGCTTGCATTGAGGGGCGGAGGCGTGACGTCACACGCCGCCGGCCCGGTGGTCGCCCGTAATCAGACCCGGAGCGAACACGCTCCGGGGACTGATTACAAACGGGGTGCCGCGTGCATGATCACGGGCGTCCCCAGTGGCAGGACTCCCGCGATCAGGCATCTTATCCCCTATCCTTTGGATAGGGGATAAGATGTGTAAGCATCGGAGAACCCCTTTAAATAGGCAGCAATCATAACTACAGTGTAGAGAACGGCTTAGAGCAGCGCTATCCAAACGGTGGACCACCAGCTTTTGCAAAACTACAACTCCCAGCATGCCCAGACAGCCAACGGCTGTCTGGGCATGCTGGGAGTTGTAGTTTCGCCACAGCTGGAGGTCCCCCATTTGGAGACCACTGGTTTAGAGCAGGTTGTTCTACTGTACATGCCTGCTCATAGTCATCAGCAGTGTTAAAGATCATTTTTACAAACCTTTGCAAACGGGACAAACCCGACTGACAAGGAAGGTGGAAAGGAGGCGGGAGGGTTGTAGTTTCATAACAAAGATGTCTGTCACTATCAGTGTCAGTAAGATGCTCGCCAGCCTAAGCATGCAAAAAGGATAACATGCTGGGGCATATTTTTTTAAGTGGTTCATTGCCCCGTAATATTGACACAGACAGGACCACCATAAAGCCACAACCACATCAGTCAGAACCACAGTGCCCCAATAACAGCAACCGCCCCCACAGTTCAGCCGGCCACACGTCATGGGATCCCTGCCCTAGATGTAGTTACATGATACATAACAAGACCTGACCTCTCCTATAGGATAATCCCTCATGCTCTGTCATTATGTGCAAACACATAATGACAGCATTTAGGCTATAGGGTCATCATGTGACTTACTCATGCCTAAAGATAGTAATACAGGAACATTATACAAGATTGTATGGCAGGGACGTGCAGACATAGATTCAAAAAGGGCTTAAAGGGGTACTCCGGTGGAAAACAAATTTTTTAAATGAACTGGTACCAGAAAGTTAAACAGATTTGTAAATTACTTCTATTAAAAAAATCTTAAAGGGGTATTCCAGGCCAAAACTTTTTTTTATATATCAACTGGCTCCGGAAAGTTAAACAGATTTGTAAATGACTTCTATTAAAAAATCTTAATCCTTTCAATAGTTATTAGCTTCTGAAGTTGAGTTGTTGTTTTCTGTCTAACTGCTCTCTGATGACTCACGTCCCGGGAGCTATGCAGTTCCTATGGGGATATTCTCCCATCATGCACAGCTCCCGGGACGTGACATCATCATTGAGCAGTTAGACAGAAAACTTCAGAAGCTAATAACTATTGGAAGGATTAAGATTTTTTTTAATAGAAGTAATTTACAAATCTGTTTAACTTTCCGGAGCCAGTTGATATATATAAAAAAAGGTTTTGCCTGGAATACCCCTCTTAATCCTTTCAGTACATTTTAGCAGCTGTTACAGAGGAAAATCTTTTTTTTTTTTTTTTTTTGTGCGTTGTCCACAGTGCTCTCTGCTGACACCTGATGCTCGTATCAGGAACTGTCCAGAGCAGAAGAAAATCCCCATAGCAAACCTATGCTACTCTGGACAGTTCCTGACACGGACAGAAGTGTCAGCAGAGAGCCGTGGACAACACAAAAAAGAAATTCAAAAAGCAAAGAATTTCCCCTGTAGTATACAGCTGCTTAAAAGTACTAAAAGGATTACGATTTTTTTAATAGAAGTAATTTACAAATCTGCTTATCTTTCTGGCACCAGTTCATTAAAAAAAAAAAGTTTTCCACCAGAGTACCCCTTTAAGCCCCTGCCCTTTTAACCCCTTAAGGACTCAGCCCATTTTGGCCTTAAGGACTCAGACAATTTAATTTTTACGTTTTCATTTTTTCCTCCTCGCCTTCTAAAAATCATAACTCTTTTATATTTCCATCCACAGACTAGTATGAGGGCTTGTTTTTTGCGCGACCAGTTGTCCTTTGTAATGACATCACTCATTATATCATAAAATGTATGGCGCAACCAAAAAACACTATTTTTGTGGGGAAATTAAAACGAAAAACGCAATTTTGCTAATTTTGGAAGGTTTTGTTTTCACGCCGTACAATTTATGGTAAAAATGACGTGTGTTCTTTATTCTGAGGGTCAATACGATTAAAATGATACCCATTATTATATACTTTTATATTATTGTTGCGCTTAAAAAAAATCACAAACTTTTTAACCAAATTAGTACGTTTATAATCCCTTTATTTTGATGACCTATAACTTTTTTATTTTTCCGTATAAGCGGCGGTATGGGGGCTCATTTTTTGCGCCATGATCTGTACTTTTTTTTGATACCACATTTGCATATAAAAAACTTTTAATACATTTTTTATAATTTTTTTTTAATAAAATGTATTAAAAAAGTAGGAATTTTGGACTTTTTTAATTTTTTTTCTTTCACGCCGTTCACCGTACGGGATCATTAACATTTTATTTTAATAGTTCGGACATTTACGCACGCGGCGATACCAAATATGTCTATAAAAAATGTTTTTTTACGCTTTTTGGGGGTAAAATAGGAAAAAACGGACGTTTTACTTTTTTATTGGGGGAGGGGATTTTTCACTTTTTTTTTACTTTTACTTTTAAATTTTTTTACATTTTTTTTTACACTTGAATAGTCCCCATAGGGAACTATTCATAGCAATACCATGATTGCTAATACTGATCTGTTCTATGTATAGGACATAGAACAGATCAGTATTATCGGTCATCTCCTGCTCTGGTCTGCTCGATCACAGACCAGAGCAGGAGACGCCGGGAGCCGCACGGAGGAAGGAGAGGGGACCTCCGTGCGGCGTTATGAATGATCGGATCCCCGCAGCAGCGCTGCGGGCGATCCGATCGTTCATTTTAATCGCGAACTGCCGCAGATGCCGGGATCTGTATTGATCCCGGCACCTGAGGGGTTAATGGCGGACGCCCGCGAGATCGCGGGCGTCGGCCATTGCCGGCGGGTCCCTGGCTGCGATCAGCAGCCGGGATCAGCCAGGCATGACACGGGCATCGCTCCGATGCCCGCGGTTATGCTTAGGACGTAAATGTACGTCCTGGTGCATTAAGTACCACCTCACCAGGACGTACATTTACGTCCTGCGTCCTTAAGGGGTTAATGCACCTGCTCTATAATTCCCTAACTGATTGGGACCTCCATAGGGTGATACAGGTCCCATTCAGCTGACATGACTGCCCGAGGTCCCTTAGGGTGCGTTCACACGGTCGTCTGTCCCTGTTTTTTTGTCACCGCTTCGGTTCCGTTCTTGTAGGCTGTTAACGGATTAAAAACGGTTTTAAAAAAATCCCATTCATGTCAATGGGATTTTTTACAATCCGTTTACATCCGTTTGTACCTGTCTGCACTCATTTCCGTTTTTTGATCCGTTTTTTCAATCCGTTTTTTGATCCGTTATTACTTCTGAGCATGTTCAGAACAAAAAAAAATTTTTTTTTTTGGTTTATTAACTGAACAATAACGGATCCAAACGGATGACATCCGTTTGCATCCGTTATTGTCCATTTTTTTAAGTCTGTTTTAATTTTTGACGGCAGAAGAACGGGACGGGTCTAGATGGCGTGTGAACGCAGCCTTACCTGAGGAATTTTACTTTTTTAATTAGATGTGCCCTTTTTTCTACTTGATTGAGATCCTGATTTTTATTCATTTTATTCTGGTATATGTAGTGTTTTTTTGGGGGAGTTTCTCGTACATTTCTAATCCTGAGTGTAGGTTGGGTATTGATATTTGAGGAGGGGGCTGGTCGATCTCCGTTTTGTGCGGAGATCGAAGTGCTCTGTTCCTGGGGACTGCCGTGCAGGAGATCATGGGGGGTTCCAGAGGTCGTACCCCTGTGATCAGACACTTATCCCCTTTCCTTTGGATAGTGGATAAGATGTACGGCATCACAGTACTTCTTTAAAGTTTTATTGGGGAAGGAACTTATTCACATTTATTATTTTTTCCCCCACAAGTTTTATAGTCCCTATAGGAGATTGTTACATGTTATTGTTCGATTGTAAACACAGCATGACTGTTGAGACCCAATTAGCTCCTAGCAGGCTATAACTACCCCTCCCCCTTATTACAATAATTAATTAAATAATAACTGACACAACAACAATTCAACTTTTTTATGGGTGGGGATCGGCCACAGCTTTATTTATAAAATTACTTATATAAATAACAATTTAACTGTAACAAAGACCTCGATTTTCTTCTTGCCAACCCGAGAGGTGCTGCCACACTGTCCTGTGTGGAGGTCTACCCCGGGTTGACCCCGCTTTCACCATCTTCTTACCGCCAAGCTGTGACTTACAATAAACAAAGATACAAAAAGGGAGGGAGGGAGGGCAAAACTCCGGGTCCTGGGCAGATTGAGGGGGGAAGGGAGGCACCACAGCTATAAATACCCAGGGGAGGGCCCCTGAAAGCCCGGGAAACTATTACACCACTGATTGGTGCACTCCTTCCCCCCCACCCATGGGACATACCACTATAGTTACCAACAAGTTTTTACAGACGGGAGAGGGGGCTAAAAACCTTGCCTGTATATTTCTTAACCCCTTAACTGCTCACCAGTCAGGGGGCAAGCTAGTTATGCACAGCTTGCCCCTCCATGATCAGTGTTATCTGCGCTCTGCTTCTCGAGCCTGCAGAAGCAGACAGAAAAAAGATCGGATAGCAATGAGGCAGGTTGAGATTCTCGGACCATCAAGCAGGCTGATCGGGACCCCGCAAACATGCTTCCCCAAAGGATCAGCAGTGATTTCTAACCATGTTAGATGCCGCAATCAACTTTGATTGTGGCATCTGAAGGGTTAATGCCAGACATCTGTGAGTTCAACAATGCCCGGCATTAGCAGGATGTGGCGGCTGACCAAGTATAACGCATGCTCAGCTTGTGAGCACTCTTCATACACCTCGACCGTGACCATGTATGCCCTTTGTCGTCTAAGGGTTAATGGATGCTAAAAACGGATGATCTGTATGCCATCCAGCTGAATCCATTTACCATGACTTAAAATGAATTACAATGTATACTTTTTTGTTGAGCACAATAACATAGTTAAATAACTTTTTGTATACAGCAAACATACTGTAGAAGAAACAAAAACACAAAGTGGACACGCTGAGGAAACAAACTTGTCACTCCTCCTTCTGCATGCTGCCATTCCTGGTGTACAGGTTACCTTCTTATATCTTCTTATAGGCTCTGGCATGAAAATTCTGGAAGAGATTTACTATTTTGCATACATCTCATTCACTTATTATTCCACATTACTTAGGCAACACTTTATAGACACAATGATGGACATTTATCAACGGGTTTAGTCAGGTTTTCTTTACTATAATTGTCGCAAAATTGTCGCAACTGCGACTATGCGATTTTTCGTGCGACATTTTGACTGGAAAGCGAGAAAAGCAAGTTTTCCAAAAATTAACTAAGTAGTAATAATTTTAAAATAGACTACGGGTAGTCAGGTATTTATTAACTGCAACAGTCGCAACTGCGCAAAAAAAAGTTGCAACAGGGTTAAAAATTGACTAAATTTACTCCAGCTCAAACATGGAGCAGAAAAAGCTACTACCAAAGTAAAAAAGAAAAAATTGCTTACGTGAAAGAAAATTATCAACAGGCTGAAACCAGTTGATAAATAAGTCGCACATAAGCAAAACAAAAGTAAGGAAAAAATTACTAAAAAAAAGAATACATAAGCAAACATTGATAAATGTCCCTCATTATGCTTGGAACTTTAGGGAGGGGGTGGTATTCATCAAAAGTGGTGTAGGTGAACGTTTTTTTTACCCCATTAATTCATGTGGTGAATTATTACATGGTGCCGGGCATGTGTTAACCTCTTAAGGGCGCAGGGCGTACCTGTACGCCCTACGCCCGGTCCCAGTATTTAAAACGGGGTCACAACGTGTCACAACGCATCATACCGGGTCGGTCCTGGCTGCTAATGATAGCTGGGACCCGGGGTTAATAGCGCGTGGCACAGATCGTTGTGCCGCGCGCTATTAACCCTTCAGACAAAAGTAAAAGCTTCCCGGCAGCTCAGTCGGGCTGATCGGGACTATCGCGATAGAATCGCGATGTCCTGATTGGCTAGGACACGAGCGGAGGTCCCCTTACCTTGCTCCGTCGCGTCGGATCGGCGTTTGATTGCTCCAAGCTTGAGCTACAGGCTTGAGCAAACGAGCCCCTAGAACGCTGATCCATGCAAAGCTATGGCTTTGCAGGGATCAGTGTAAGAGATTAGTGTGTGCAGTGTTATAGGCCCCTATGGGAGCTATAGCACTGCAAAAAAAAAGTGAAAAAAAAAGTTAATAAAGGTCATTTAACCCCTTCCCTAATAAAAGTTTGAATCACCCCCCTTTTCCCATAAAAAAAACTGTGTAAATAAAAATAAACATATGTGGTATCGCCGTGTGCGTAAATGTCCGAACTATAAAAGTATATTGTTAATTATACCACACGGTAAATGATGTATGCGCAAAAAAAATTCCAAAGTCCAAAATAGCATATTTTTGGTCACTTTTTATATCATGAAAAAATGAATAAAAAGCGATCAACAAGTCCGATCAATACAAAACTGGTACCGCTAAAAACTTCAGAACACAGCACAAAAAATTAGCCCCCATACCGGCCCGTAGGTGGAAAAATAAAAAAGTTATAGGGGTCAGAAGATGAGAATTTTTAACGTATACATTTTCCTGCATGTAGTTATGATTTTTTTCAGAAGTGCGACAAAATCAAACCTATATAAGTATGGGATCATTTTAATCGTATGGACCTACAGAATAAAGATAAGGTGTCATTTTAACCAAAAAATTTACTGTGTAGAAACGGAAGCCCCCAAAAGTTACAAAATGACATTTTTTCTTCAATTTTGTTGCACAATGAATTTGTTTTCCGTTTTGCCATGTATATATTGGTAAAATGACTAATGTCACTTTAAATTAGAATTGGTGGCGCAAAAAATAAGCTATAATATAGATTTGTAGGTGCAAAATTGAAAGCGTTATGCTTTTTAGAAGGTGATGAGGAAAAAATGAAAATGCAAAAAAGGAAAAACGCTGAGTCTTAAGGGGTTAATTTTGGTTCTGATCCCATTCTTTACTTCAGTACACCACTTTGAATGGTACCCCTCAGTGACTTTTTGTGCGACAAAATGTGTGACTTTTTAATAATGCTGTCCACAGTCAGTTTCTAAGCCAACTGAGGACTGGTGAAGAATTGCACCTCATTTAGCGCAGTTGTGCCAAACGATGCGACGATCTGAAAAGTCACAAATCATAAATTCCTGACCACTGCATGATATCAACTGAAATCATGACTTCCAACGTCACTTGAAAAATAATGTTCTATTTGGTTTGTCACAAAACTTTGGGGAAGATTTATCAAAACCTGTCCAGAGGAAAAGTTGCCCAGTTGCCCATAGCAACCAACCAGATCGCTTCTTTCATTTTAAACAAGGCCTCTGTAAAATGAAAGAAGCGATCTGATTGGTTGCTATGGGCAACTGGGCAACTTTTCCTTTGCACAGGTTTTGGTAAATCTCCCCCTTTGTCTCTATAAACAACTGAACCAAAAAATAGAGACAAACTACAGCCAAAATAATGGAGTAAAAGGTTTTATAAATACCCCTCTTTATGTGTTCCCAACATATTTACTAATAAAAAATGCGCATTTCGAGTACGGTCCCACGTAGCGCATATGCAGCGTATTTCAAGCTACGCAAAATCTGCTGTGCAGGGGGAAATACGCTGCATATTCTCCGGTGCACACAGGGATTTCCTGCCGCAGCCCTGTGTGCAGTGAACTTTGGAGGCGGGTCCGCGTGCCGGCATGATTGCAACGCGCCACCCCGCCTCCAACCTTAAAGGGGTTATCCAGGAAAAAACTTTTTTTTTATATATCAACTGGCTCCAGAAAGTTAAACAGATTTGTAAATTATTTCTATTAAAAAATCTAAATCCTTTCAGTACTTATGAGCTTCTGAATTTAAGGTTGTTCTTTTCTGTCTAAGTGCTCTCTGATGACAAGTGTCTCGGGAACCGCCCAGTTAAGAAGCAAATCCCCATAGCAAACCTCTTCTAAACTGGGCGGTTCCCAAGACACATGTCATTAGAGAGGACTTAGACAGAAAAGAACAACCTTAACTTCAGAAGCTCATAAGTACTGAAAGGATTAAGATTTTTTAATAGAAGTAATTTACAAATCTGTTTAACTTTCTGGAGCCAGTTGATATATATATATATATATATATATATATATATATATATATATATAAAAAATTTCCTGGATAACCCCTTTAATGCGCACAGGGCCGTGGCAGGGAAGCTTTGTGTGGATGCCCATCGGAGAATACACAGCGTATTTCCCACTGGACAGCGTGAAATACACTGCAAATTTGCTACGTGGGACCGTACCCTTCTGGTGCGACTTCTGTCACAAGCTACACACATAATTAAAAAAAATAAGAGGTGTAAATTACTGTGCATTTCACATTTGAACAGGATTATACATGAGGAGAGGCCAAACTTTATAAACAAACATGCACCAAAATAGTAACCAATAGCAACCAATCAGATCGCTTCTTTCACTTTAAAAAAAAAAAAGGCCTCTGGGAAATGAAAGAAGCGATCTGATTCGTTGCTATGGGCAACTGGTCAAGTTTTCCACTACACAGGTTGCGATACATCTCCCCCAAAATCCCCATAGTATGTTTTAAGTACAGATAAACAACATTGTTTCCATTCACTGACTCTACAACACAATTTATATATTTGAATGAATAAATAAATCAATAAATAAAATTGCATAACTTATCATCATACAATTACATTTATTTTTGTATATATAAAATTATCATTTTATTTTGTATATAGTTTTTTTTTTGTGTTTTTTTTTCAAATAGTGTGCCTCCAGCTGTTGCAAAACTACAATTCTCAGCATGCTCGGACAGCCGTTGGCTGTCCGGGCATGCTGGGAGTTGTAGTTTTTCATCAGCTGGAGGCACACTGTTTGGAAAATGCTGATATAACTGGAAATCTTACTTAGGAACTAAAAAAATAGAAACGTGCAGTCTCTAGTGCCCCCTACAGGAACATTCAGGTTAAGGCACAATTCTGGCCAAAAAAAATCCAAATTTATCATAAATCATAGGTTTCTTATTGCAGGAATCCCCACCTCTGTCTCCCATATTGAAATGGAGTGGCGGTCAAGCGTGTGCGCTGCTGCTCCATTCAAACTGTACAGGACTGACAGAGATAACCAAGTGATGTATGTATGATGTAATCAGCATTAACATAGACCAGGAATGGCGGAAAACAGCACATATGCTTTACCACCTGTGGTATGGGGGTGTGATGCAGGGCAGATGGAATTACCCTAGGGGCAGATGGCATATATGGTGGTTAGGGGACTACATTGATGATGAGAGGTGTGTGTGTGTGTGTGTGTGGGGGGGTGTTATGGGGGTGATAAGAGGTGCAGGGGGGGTGTTATGGGGGTGATGAGAGGTGCAGGGGGGGGGTGTTATGGGGGTGATAAGAGGTGCAGGGAGGGTGTTATGGGGGTGATAAGAGGTGCAGGGAGGGTGTTATGGGGGTGATAAGAGGTGCAGGGGGGGTGTTATGGGGGTGATGAGAGGTGCAGGGGGGGTGTTATGGGGGTGATAAGAGGGGCAGGGAGGGTGTTATGGGGGTGATAAGAGGTGCAGGGGGGTGTTATGGGGGTGATAAGAGGTGCAGGGGGTGTTATGGGGGTGATAAGAGGTGCAGGGGGGTGTTATGGGGGTGATAAGAGGTGCAGGGGGTGTTATGGGGGTGATAAGAGGTGCAGGGGGTGTTATGGGGGTGATAAGAGGTGCAGGGAGGGTGTTATGGGGGTGATAAGAGGTGCAGGGAGGGTGTTATGAGGGTGATAAGAGGTGCAGGGGGGGTGTTATGGGGGTGATAAGAGGTGCAGGGGGGTGTTATGAGGGTGATAAGAGGTGCAGTAGGGGTGTTCTGGGGGTGATAAGAGGTGCAGGGGGTGTTATGAGGGTGATAAGAGGTGCAGTAGGGGTGTTCTGGGGGTGATAAGAGGTGCAGGGGGGTGTTATGGGGGTGATAAGAGGTGCAGTAGGGGTGTTCTGGGGGTGATAAGAGGTGCAGTAGGGGTGTTATGGGGGTGATAAGAGGTGCAGTAGGGGTGTTATGGGGGTGATAAGAGGTGCAGGGGGTGTTATGAGGGTGATAAGAGGTGCATGGGGGTGTTATGGGGTGATAAGAGGTGCAGTAGGGTTGTTATGGGGGTGATAAGAGGTGCAGTAGGGGTGTTATGGGGGTGATAAGAGGTGCAGGGGGGGTGTTATGGGGGTGATGAGAGGTGCAGGGGGGGGGTGTTATGGGGGTGATAAGAGGTGCAGGGAGGGTGTTATGGGGGTGATAAGAGGTGCAGGGAGGGTGTTATGGGGGTGATAAGAGGTGCAGGGGGGGTGTTATGGGGGTGATGAGAGGTGCAGGGGGGGTGTTATGGGGGTGATAAGAGGGGCAGGGAGGGTGTTATGGGGGTGATAAGAGGTGCAGGGGGGTGTTATGGGGGTGATAAGAGGTGCAGGGGGTGTTATGGGGGTGATAAGAGGTGCAGGGGGGTGTTATGGGGGTGATAAGAGGTGCAGGGGGTGTTATGGGGGTGATAAGAGGTGCAGGGGGTGTTATGGGGGTGATAAGAGGTGCAGGGAGGGTGTTATGGGGGTGATAAGAGGTGCAGGGAGGGTGTTATGAGGGTGATAAGAGGTGCAGGGGGGGTGTTATGGGGGTGATAAGAGGTGCAGGGGGGTGTTATGAGGGTGATAAGAGGTGCAGTAGGGGTGTTCTGGGGGTGATAAGAGGTGCAGGGGGTGTTATGAGGGTGATAAGAGGTGCAGTAGGGGTGTTCTGGGGGTGATAAGAGGTGCAGGGGGGTGTTATGGGGGTGATAAGAGGTGCAGTAGGGGTGTTCTGGGGGTGATAAGAGGTGCAGTAGGGGTGTTATGGGGGTGATAAGAGGTGCAGTAGGGGTGTTATGGGGGTGATAAGAGGTGCAGGGGGTGTTATGAGGGTGATAAGAGGTGCATGGGGGTGTTATGGGGTGATAAGAGGTGCAGTAGGGTTGTTATGGGGGTGATAAGAGGTGCAGTAGGGGTGTTATGGGGGTGATAAGAGGTGCAGGGGGTGTTATGGGGGTGATAAGAGGTGCAGGGGGGGTGTTATGGGGGTGATAATAGGTGCAGTAGGGGTGTTATGGGGGTGATAAGAGGTGCACTAGGGGTGTTATGGGGGTGATAAGAGGTGCAGGGGGGTGTTATGGGGGTGATAAGAGGTGCAGTAGGGGTGTTATGGGGTGATAAGAGGTGCAGTAGGGGTGTTATGGGGGTGATAAGAGGTGCCGGGGTGTTATGGGAAATGTTATGGGGGTGTTATGGGGGTGATGAGAGGTGCAGGGGGGAGTGTTATGGGGGTCATGAGAGGTGCAGGGGTGTTATGGGGGTGATGAGAGGTGCAGGGGGGTGTTATGGGGGTCATGAGAGGTGCAGGGGGTGTTATGGGGGTCATAAGAGGTGCAGGGGGTGTTATGGGGGTGATAAGAGATGCAGGGAGGGGTGTTATGGGGGTGATGAGAGGTGCCCCCCTGCACCTCTCCTCATCACCCCCCCCCATAACCCCCCCCCCCCCCCTGATTATAGTAGTATTTTATTCAGGGTACAGTGTATGGCAGTATTATATTCAGTGTACAGTGTGGGGCAGTATTTTATTTAGGGTACAGTGTGGGGCAGTATTATATTTAGTGGGTACAGTGTATAGCAGTATCATATGTATGGCAGTGTATGGCAGTATTATATTCAGGGTACAGTGTATGGCAGTATTATACTCAGGGTACAGTGTGTGGCAGTATTATATTCAGGGTACAGTGTGTGGCAGTATTATATTCAGGGTACAGTGTGGGGCAGGATAATATTTAGTGGGTACAGTGTGTAGCAGTATTATATTCAGGGTACAGTGTATAGCAGTTTTATATTCAGGGTACAGTGTGTGGCAGTATTATGTTCAGGGTACAGTGTGTGGCAGGATTATATTTAGTGGGTTAAGTGTATAGCAATATTATATTCAGGGTACAGTGTGGGGCAGTATTTTATTTAGGGTACAGTGTGGGCAGTATTATATTCAGGGTACAGTGTATGGCAGTATTATATTCAGGGTACAGTGTGGGGCAGTATTATATTCAGGGTACAGTGTGGGGCAGTATTATATTCAGGGTACAGTGTGGGGCAGTATTATATTCAGGGTACAGTGTGTGGCAGTATTATATTTAGTTGGTACAGTGTGTGGCAGTATTATATTCAGGGTACAGTGTATAGCAGTATTATATTCAGGGTACAGTGTATAGCAGTATTATGTTCAGGGTACAGTGTGTGGCAGGATTATATTTAGTGGGTACAGTGTATGGCAGTATTGTATTCAGGAGTACAGTGTGTGTCAGTATTATATTCAGGGTACAGTGTATACCAGTATTATGTTCAGGGTACATTGTGTGGCAGGATTATATTTAGTGGGTACAGTGTATAGCAGTATTATATTCAGGGTACAGTGTGTGGCAATATTATATTCAGTGTACAGTGTGTGACAGGATTATTTTTAGTGGGTACAGTGTATAGCAGTATTATATTCAGGGTACAGTGTGGGGCAGGATTATATTTAGGGTACACTTTCTGGCAAGGTTATAATGATTACTGTCTTCATGCAGAGGATGAGGATCTGCTGACAGTGAGGAGCCAATGATGTCTGGATGTCAGACTCTGCAGAGAAGATGGAGCTGGGGGAAGACCTGGTCTCTGGACCCGATGAAGAAGAAAAGATAACAGAGAAGATGTCACTCAAGGCAGAAGACGTCACTCAGGTCACTGATATCATTGTGTATTCTCCTGACTGTCCCATCAGAGCTATAGTCACTTGTAAGTTCTGCAGTGATGATGGGTAAAACTGTGTCCAATCTGTGTCTCTCCAGCTGTTACAAAACTTCAACTCCCATTGCCAGAGGCTCTCCAGACATGATGGGAGTTTTAGCTTTCCAACAGCTGGAGAACCACTTCAACCGAGGTGATCGGTGGGGGTCTCAGCAGTCAGACCCCCACCCAAAAAAATGGCCCTGGGGGGGGGGGGGGGACAGGGGGTATGGGTAGGGAACACTGCTGCACCTAATGTGGGGGGAACACTGCCTGCCTAATGTGGGGGGAACACTGCCTGCCTACTAAGGGGGAACACTGCCTGCCTAATGTGGGGAACACTGCCAACCTAATGTGGGAAGAACTATGCTGCACCTAATGTGGGGGGAACTCTGCTGCACTTAATGTGCATCGTATCGACGTTCGCTCACGTTGCGCTCCCAGAATTCAAGGGCCGGCATTACTATGTCCTGAAGCCGGCCCTTAGAGCGTGACGTGCGTGAACATCAAAGGGGGGGGGGGGCTCCATGTCCATTTTGCTTGGGGCCCCCAAATTCCTTCAAACGGCCCTGACTGTAGGGAGGCTGCCTGACAGGACAGCAAGGGTACGGGGGTAACAACTCCCGTACGGGGCCACCACACACCGATCTATTCAAACAGGGGACATGTGATTGGTAAGCGTTCCAAAGTGGACCCCCTGCAATCAGACACATCATCTATACTGTGCATAGGTGCATAGGGATGCATCCCTATTGACTTTCAGCTAACTTCTGGGCACAGCGTTTCGGGGAATTTTTTTTCCAAAAGAAAGAAAAGTGTCAACCCAGCATTTGGCGCCTACTTAGGCCATGTTCACACAGCGAATATGTGCAGAATGTCCGTCCGGAAAACATGGGCAGACATTATGCACATATGAATGTTCCGGCGGCTGCTAGGACCACTCAAAAATGCGCCGTCTCTTAGATGCTAATGCATTTCCGAGCCGTTGCATTTATGAGTCGGCGCATTTTTGAGTGGTCCTAACGGCCGCCAGAACATTCAAATGTGCAGAATGTCCTCCTGTGTATTCCGGACGGATATTCCGCACATATTCGCTGTGGGTGCCAAATGGTGGGATGACACAAAGAAATTTGGGGAAAAAAATGCGCCGAAACGCTGTGGCCAGAAGTTAGCTGAAAGTCAATAGGGAAACATTAAAACATCATGCACATTTTTCCGGGCGGACAATCTGCACATATTCTGACATGAATATTCTTTCTGCGGGCTTCGGAAACACCTGCCGTGTGCAAAGTGCAGCAGAATGCCATTTGAAATCAATGGGACTCTACTGCAGTGGATTTTCCAAGCTGCATTTTCCTCTTGGAAATTCTGCTGTGTGAACATAGCCCAAAGCGTTTGGAAAATTTTAGTCAAAACGTTAGACTTTCCTTCCAAAAGCCAGATTTATTATTACAAATTACTCCCCAGGGGTCAAGTCCTGGAAAAAAAAGTGCAGGAACTCAGTTCCCACGCTTTTCTGTAGGACTTGAGCCCTGTTACTCCCACCAACAAAATGGCCGACACACTAAAGCTACGGCGACACGACTCACTTTGCATCAATACGGCGTGTTCGGCTTGAAATGGGCGTGGCGTTTACATTGCGTCACATACATGGGGCGTGGAAACAGTAGCACAGTTTTACAGAGAGACGGGCGTGGTTTATAGGCTCCTTTACATACGGAGGGCGTGGTTACGTTGGCGGGTTTTTCCATAGTGGGCGTGGTTACACTGTCTTTTAAAAGTGGGCGTTTCCACGCGCGCGCACTCGCCGTCTCACTAGCAGAGTACGTGTGGTTGGTTGAGCGGAGTTTGCGCGCGTAACGTCCGGTGGGGGGAGCAGCCATGTTTCAAGTATTTCCGGAGCAAGGGATGGAGGCGGACGGGACCTACGCGGAGGGCTTCGTAGGGATCCGGTTCTGTCAGGAATGGTGAGAGCCGGAGACACACCGGTTTAGTCCTAGAGAGAGAAATAAATGGAGAGCACGTGATGTTGTGCGGGATCACGTGACTGTAGAGTAGAATCTTAGCTAGGTTATAGATAAATAAATGGAGGACACGTGATCTTGTGCGGGATCACGTGACTGGAGAGTAGAACACAGTAGATATACGTCCATTAGCACAGTATATGTTCTCCAGCTGTTGCAAAACTACAACTCCCAGCATGCCTTGGCAGCTGTCAGAGCACGCTTAGAGTTGCATTTTTGCAAGCTGGAGGGGGGGGGACACTAGTATATGGCTAGAATAGAGCTTCCAAGTGTAATCGTAAGGCTTGTCATGAAGATAATGTGAACAGAGCCTAAACATTTGGGGGGTGGGGGGGTATAACTATTGTCAGTAAGGCTGGGTTCACACCACGTTTTTCAAATACTGTTACCGTATATGGTTTTCCGCTAAAAAAAACGTATGGCAAAAACCGTATACAATCGTATGACTCCAAATAAGTTTTTTCTGCGTATACGGTTCCAAAATGTATGTACGGTTCTATCAGTTTGCATCAGTTTTTGCCAACAGTTTTGCTATTTTGTTGGAATTAGTTTTCAAGCAATTCAATAAAGTTACTATTGTTCTATTGAAATTCCTTCTGCGCATGTGTCAACTCCCAAAACGGATTAGAAAAACCGTGTGCAACCGTATTCTGAAATTCTGTGTACGGTTCTCATAGACAACAATGTTAAGAGCCGCATACGGTTCGCATACGGTTTTCCAACCAGAGGCAAAAACGTGGTCGACAGTGTTTTTCGCCTACGGTTGAAAAATCGGCAAAACCGTATCCGAGGCAAAACGGATGCAACCGTACACAACATTTTGGAATACGGTTTACAATGCATTCTCTATGCATACAGTTTCGGATACGGTCGTATAAGTTTTTTGCGGAAAACCGTATACGGTTACCGTATTTGAAAATCGTAGTGTGAACACAGCCTAAGGCTGCGTTCACACGGCAGTCTAGACCCGTCCTGTTCTTTACCCATAATAAAAAACAAACAATAAGGCATCCGTTATTGTTCAGTTAATAAACCAAAAAAAAAGTTTTTGTTCTGAGCATGCTCAGAAGTAAAAACGGATTGAAAGAAACGGAGGCAGACAGATGACATTAAAGGATCATCCGTTTTCCATAGACTTCAATGTTAAATTTACTGTATCAGTTTTTTTCCTTCCATTTTATTGACGGAAGAAAAAATACTGCGTGTGCCGTTTTTTTCTGCCGTCAAAAAATGGAAATGAGTTAAACGGATGTAAACGGATTGTAAAAAAAATATCCCATTGACATGAATGTGATTTTTTTTTTTTTTTTTTTATAAACCATTACGGGGATAAAGAAAAAAAAATGTTAGCGTGAACGCACCCTAACTTTTAAAATCTCCAGCTGTTGCAAAACTACAACTCCCAGCATGCCCGGACAGCCGAAGGCTGTCCGGGCATGCTGGGAGTTGTAGTTTTGCAACAGCTGGAGGCACCCTGGTTGGGAAACTCTACTCTACCAGATCTAATACAGTGTACGCTGCTTATGTTATGTTATGATGTTTTATCGTTGCATTGATTTTATTTTATTGTTCTCTAGCAACAACATGTTGTATCCGAAAGAAGACAAAGAGAATCGGATTCTCCTTTATGCGGTAAGATCTAGAAGCGGCGACGTGCCGCCAGTCTCTGGTTTTGCCCAACGCAACCAATCACAGCTCGGCTTTCACTTTCCCAACGCTCTTTAACCCCTTAACGACGCAGGACGTATATTTACGTCCTGCGCCGGCTCCCGCGATATGAAGCGGGATCGCGCCGCGATCCCGCATCATATCGCGTCGCTCCCGGCGCTAATCAACGGCCGGCAACCGCGGCTAATACCACACATCGCCGATCGCGGCGATGTGCGGTATTAACCCTTTAGAAGCAGCGGTCAAAGCTGACCGCCGCTTCTAAAGTGAAACTGAAAGCATCCCGGCTGCTCAGTCGGGCTGTTCGGGACCGCCGCGGTGAAATCGCGGCGTCCCGAACAGCTGATCGGACACCAGGAGGGCTCTTACCTGCCTCCTCGGTGTCCGATCGACGAATGACTGCTCCGTGCCTGAGATCCAGGCGGGAGCAGTCAAGCGCCGATAATGCTGATCACAGGCGTGTTAATACACGCCTGTGATCAGGATGAGAGATCAGTGTGTGCAGTGTTATAGGTCCCTATGGGACCTATAACACTGCAAAAAAAAATGTAAAAAAAAAAGTGTTAATAAAGGTCATTTAACCCCTTCCCTAATAAAAATTTGAATCACCCCCCTTTTCCCATACAAAAAATAAGTGTAAAAAAATAAATAAATAAACATATGTGGTATCACCGCGTGCGTAAATGTCCGAACTATAAAAATATATCATTAAGCCATACGATCAATGGCGTATGCGCAAAAAAATTCCAAAGTCCAAAAAAAGCGTATTTTGGTCACTTTTTATAACATAAAAAAATGAATAAAAAGTGATCAAAAAGTCCGATCAAAACAAAAATCGTACCGATAAAAACTTCAGATCACGGCGCAAAAAATGAGTCCTCATACCGCCCTGTACGTGGAAAAATAAAAAAGTTATAGGGGTCAGAAGATGACATTTTTAAACGTATAAATTTTCCTGCATGTAGTTATGATTTTTTCCAGAAGTGCGACAAAATCAAACCTATATAAGTAGGGTATCATTTTAACCGTATGGACCTACAGAATAATAAGGTGTAATTTTTACCGAAATATGCACTGCGTAGAAACGGAAGACCCCAAAAGTTACAAAATGGCGTTTTTTTTTTTCGATTTTGTCGCACAATGATTTTTTTTCCGTTTCGCCATGCATTTTTGGGTAAAATGACTAATGTCACTGCAAAGTAGAATTGGCGACGCAAAAAATAAGCCATAATATGGATTTTTAGGTGGAAAATTGAAAGGGTTATGATTTTTAAACTGTAAGGAGGAAAAAACGAAAGTGGAAAAACCCTGAGTCCTTAAAGGGTACCTCCCATCAAAAAAAAAACTTTTGATATATTATAGATTAATGTATGCAGAATAACTTTACAATTGCATGTTATTAAAAAATATGCTTCTTTCTATTTAATTTTCCACTTTGAAGAAATGACCACTAGGGGTCTCCCTACCAGTCCTGGCAGCAAGCATTTCAGACTCATGCTGGAGTCCTAAACACTACGAGCTGCCAGTCTGCTTTGTTCACAAAGGAGAACACTCAGAGCTGCCAGCCTGCTTTGTTCACAGCCTGTTTGGCTGTGAACAAAGCAGGCTGGCAGCTCTGAGTGTTTAGGACTCCAGCATGAGTCAGAAATGCTTGCTGACAGGACTGATCGGGAAAAATACAATAGAAAGAAGCATATTTTTCATTAACATGCTATTGGAAAGTTATTCAACATTCATTAATCTAAAATATATCAAAAGTTTATTTGATGAGAGGTACCCTTTAACCCTTGAGGACACAGCTAATTTCCTAATGTTTCCATTTTAAATGTTTCCCATGGTTCTATGCTTTACTATTATTGTACCGCTTTTTAGAAAACTTTTTTGAAAACAAAATCGGTATGTTTACAATTGCCCTATTCTGACCGCCTATGTTATCTTTCCATATATACATGCGACTGTATAAGGCGTCATGATCTGAAGTTTTAATCAGTACTTCATTTGTGTGTATGTGACTCCTTTTAACTACACTTTTTTTCCTCTGATGTGACTGATAATCTGGATTACCGTATATACTCGAGTATAAGCCGAGTTTTTCAGCACGATTTTTCGTGCTGAAAACACCCCCCTCGGCTTATACTTGAGTGAACTCCCCCACCCGCAGTGGTCTTTAACCTGCGGACTTCCAGAGGTTTCAAAACTACAACTCCCAGCAAGCCCGGGCAGCCATCGGCTGTCCGGGCTTGCTGGGAGTTGTAGTTTTGAAACCTCCGGAGGTCCGCAGGTTGAAGACCACTGCGGCCTTCAACATCATCCAGCCCCCTCTCACCCCCTTTAGTTCTGAGTACTCACCTCCGCTCGGCGCTGGTCCGGTCCTGCAGGGCTGTCCGGTGAGGAGGTGGTCCGGTGAGGAGGTGGTCCGGGCTGCTATCTTCACCGGGGAGGCCTCTTCTAAGCGCTTCGGGCCCGGCCTCAGAATAGTCACGTTGCCTTGACAACGACGCAGATGCGTCATTGTCAAGGCAACGGCTCTATTCCGGGCCGGAAGCGCGGAGAAGAGGCGCCCCCGGTGAAGATAGCAGCCCGGACCACCTCCTCACCGGACCACCTCCTTACCGGACAGCCCTGCAGGACCGGACCAGCGCCGAGCGGAGGTGAGTACTCAGAACTAAAGGGGGTGAGAGGGGGCTGGATGATGTTGAAGGCCGCAGTGGTCTTCAACCTGCGGACCTCCGGAGGTTTCAAAACTACAACTCCCAGCAAGCCCGGACAGCCGATGGCTGCCCGGGCTTGCTGGGAGTTGTAGTTTTGAAACCTCTGGAGGTCCGCATGTTGAAGGCCGCAGTGGTCTTCAACCTGCGGACCTCCGGAGGTTTCAAAACTACAACTCCCAGCAAGCCCGGACAGCCGATGGCTGCCCGGGCTTGCTGGGAGTTGTAGTTTTGAAACCTCTGGAGGTCCGCAGGTTGAAGACCACTGAGGGCGAATGATGAGAAGAGGATGATGAAGGGGGGGGGGGTGTGGGGATGATGAAGGGGGGTGGGGATGATGAAGGGGGGGGGGGTGTGGGATGATTACAAGGGGATGATGAAGGGGGGATGTGTGGGATGATAAGGGGATGTGTGGGATGATGACAAGGGGATGATGAAGGGGGGATGTGTGGGATGATAAGGGGATGTGTGGGATGATGACAAGGGGATGATGAAGGGGGGATGTGTGGGATGATGACAAGGGGATGATGAGGATGTTAATGACGGGTCTGGATGATGACAGGGGGGGATGAGGTATTTCCCACCCTAGGCTTATACTCGAGTCAATAACTTTTCCTGGGATTTTGGGTTGAAATTAGGGGTCTCGGCTTATACTCGGGTCGGCTTATACTCGAGTATATACGGTATTTATTTTTTAAGTTTAAGGTGTTTACCATACAGGATCATTAACGTTATATTTAAAATAGATTAGACCTATTTGGTATCGTCACGTGCGTAAATGTCCGAATGGTTAAATAGTTGAGACGTTGACGCACGCGAAGATATCAAATATGTCTAATTATAGACATATTTATATTATAATAGGGAAAAAATGTAAATACATTTTATATACATTTTTTTTTTTTGAGGAAGGCCTATTTTTACCATTTTTTGAGGTGCAACAGGGCACTATTCTTAGCAATCTTTTGATTACAATTACTAATCTGTGCTGTGCATATACTGTTCAATGCAGTGCTATCAGTGATCTACTTGTATAGTCTGCCTCTGTGGGCAGCAATACAAGATCATCTCCAGAGGAGCAGGTGAGGAGACCTCCGGTACGACACTCCCCCATGATCATGCTGCGATAAGTGAATACAATGGCCCAAATTTCTGAAGGGTTAATGGCGGGCATCAGTATGTTCGCTAATGTCTGTGAATAGCAGCCAGGGCCTGCAGTCTGAGGCGAGTGCAGCTTCTGTACTCACTTTAGTTTGAGTGCCCCCATTGGATTTAAATGTATGTCCTGGTGAGATAAGTACCAGGGCACCGGGACATACATTTAAGTTAGATGTTAAGGGGTTAAAGGGGTAGTCCAGTGGTGAAAAACTTATGCCCTATCCTAAGGATCGGGGATAAGGTCGCTCCGATGTATTGAGGGGTCCGCGGGTGGGGTCTGACCGTTGGGGGGGCCCCCCGCGATCTCCTGTACTGGGCCCTGGCTGGCCATATAGCGGGTGTCAACCACCGCACGAAGCTGCTGCTGACACGCCCCCTCAATACAGCGCTATGGCAGACGGAGATTGCCGAAGGCAGCGCTCCGGCTCTGCCATAGAGTTGTATTGAGGGGGGCATGTCAGCAGCAGCTTCGTGCGGTGGTCAACACGCTCCAATCTCGTCGGACCCCCCGTGATCTGAAACCTATCCCCTATCCCAGGGATGTGGAAATCCTATCGCCCGACGCCCGGGTCAAGTAGTTTTGGGCACCGGGCAGGTGAATTATTTATAGATTTAGCCCTGTATCGGGCTAGCAGGGAGAGACAGACTTCCCCCTTATTTTTCTTTGATTCCGGTGTGAGGCGCAGGAGCGCATGGAAGTCTACACCTCACACCGGTGCTCAGATTATATGGAGGGGGCGGCGGCCTCCAGCTGACCGCAGAGTCCCCTTATCTCCCCTCCCGGAGGATGCAGCTCAGAAGACACAGGAGGGTGAGAGAAAGGATGTTAGACAGCTCCGTGCAGAGCTCCTCCCCCACACACAGCTCTATCCCTCCCCCTGGGCATGCTGGGAGTTGTAGTTTTGCAACAGCTGGAGGCGCCCTGTTTGGGAAACACTGGTGTATATGTATGGTGTGAGTGTATGTGTGATGTTTGTATGATGTCTGTGTATGTGTGATGTTTATGTAATGTATGATGTGTGTATGATGTCTAAGTGTGATGTGTGTATGTAATGTATATGTGGGGGGCAGCAGCAGCAGGCCTACGTATGATGTGTGCATATGTATGGTGTATATGTATGGTGTGAGTGTATGTGTGTATGTAATGTATGATGTGGGGGGGCAGTGGCGGGGGTGTGTGTGTATGTATAATATAGGGGGCAGTGGCTGGTGTATGTATGATGTGTCTATGTATGATATATGTATGTAATGTATAATATAGGGGGCAGTGGCTGGTGTATGTATGTCTATGCATGAATGATTTGGATAGGAGCGGACTGTCATGTTGGGCATTAGGGCAGTTGTGCCATCTAATTTTATTTATTTTTAGTGGCTTCTGGCCCCCCGCACTGAATTGCACCCCCAGAATCCCGCCCCCTTCATACTCACCCGACTACCAAGAGTCCCACGGATGCATGCAAACACGCCCGAACTAAAGCTACAACTCCCAGCATGTTACACCATAACCTAAACTGTAGAACTATAAAGTGCAACATGCTGGGAGTTGTAGTTTTGGTTCGGGTCAGCTGCAGAGCCATAGGCTGTATCAGGGCATGCTGGGTGTTGTAGTTACTAACTGCAATTCCCAGTATTCCCTGACACAGCCTATGGCTCTGCAGCTGACACAAACCAAAACTACAACTCCCAGCATGTTACACAATAACCTTAACTGTACTATACAGTGCAACATGCTGCAACACCCACACAACCATAGGCTGTATCAGGGCATGCTGAGAGTTGTAGTTATCTAGTAACTAAATGCAACTTCCAGCATTTTCTGACACAAAATGCAGCACATAAACTGGAGAAGCAGAACCCCCCCCCCCTCCCCCAGTAACACATAAGTCCCTATTGAGACTGAAAACTAGTCATTAAAATATTTTAAAAAGTGCGTATACATGTGAATAAGCCTCTTTCCTAATAAAAGTTTCCAATTTTCTTTAAATAAAAATAATGTACAAAAATAAACATAAGTGATATCGCTGCATGTGGAAATGTCCAGACTATTAAAATATAATGTTAATTAAACCGTAAGGTGAACGGTGGAAATGTAAAAAATAGTCCAGAATTGCTCATTTTTGGTCACTTCATATGATACATTTTTTATGGTGATCAAAATTACATCTAGACTTTTCTGGGCTTGTCTCGGGTGTAAGAGGAGCTACAGCTCTCCCTCCGCTAATAGCCAGGCATGCTGCGATCACCTATTAACCCATTAGATCACCGCTGTCAGCAGTGTCTAAAGGATCTTATATCCATCCCTGGTGGTCTAGTGGGGGGGGGGGGGATCGTACTATCTTGGTTGAAATTATTTAATCTACCAGGACAAGTGGATTTTCTTGAGGGACAAGTAGATTGTGTTCAGCTTTAGTCCCTTGGACAAGTAGTTTTTTTTTTTTTTAAATTCCACACCCCTGTATCCTTAGAAGAGGGGATATGTTTTTCAGCACTGGATATCTCCTTTAAGATAGGAAAGCTGCGCTGTGATTGGTTAGGCTAGATTTACATATAGAAACCAACAGAAGTTTGCAAAAATATTGCAACAGTCCTGCTAGGTTAAGGATAGTGAGAAATAAAGATGTCCAATAATGTATACATTTTTATTATAGTCCACTATGCTGTCTTCTGCAGGGCTCTTGTATCAGACATAACACACATATATATATGATACTTGTCATTTACTCTATAAGAAATGCTCATAAATTATAACCTGTATAATACATAGGATAAATTGAATGGGATAAAATAAATAGAATTTCGTCCCCAATTTGGCAAGCTGAGTATAGCGGGCTAATGTCTCATTAGTATCGTATATGGACAACCAGTTAAAGGGGTACTCCGTTGGAAAACTTTTTTTTATTTTTATATATTTTTTTTAAATCAACTGGTGCCAGAAAGTTAAACAGATTTGTAAATTACTTCTATTAAAAAATCTTTACCCTTCCAGTACTTATTAGCCGCTGTATGCTACAGAGGAAATTCTATTCTTTTTGAATTTCTTCTATGTCTTGTCCACAGTGCTCTCTGCTGAAACCTCTGTCCATATCAGGAACTGTCCAGAGCAGGAGAAAATCCCCATAGCAAACCTATGCTGCTCTGGACAGTTCCTGACACGGACAGAGGTGTCAGCAGAGAGCACTGTGGACAAGACAAAAAAGAAAAGGATTTCCTCTGTAGCATACAGCTGGTAAGTACTGAAAGGATTGAGATTTTTAAATAGAAGTAATTTACAAATCTGTTTAACTTTCTGGCACCAGTTGAATTAAAAAAATAAATAAATTCCACCGGAGTGTTACCCCTTTAAAATTTTAATGGGAAAAATACCTAATGTGTAAAACGAAAGGGTTTAACACTTTATTCTGCACTGTTACTGCCAGAGTCATTCTGCCTTCCTCTCTTTGTGGCTGAATTAATGAATATCTGTTTATTTTTCAGTGTCGAAACTGTGACTACCAGCAAGAGGCGGATAACAGCTGTATATATGTGAATAAGATCACGCATGAAGTCGAGTGAGTACATACTGGCAATTCCGTCTACTGGGTCTATTCACATGGTGGATTTCCGTCTCAAATTAAAGCCCATAGGGGGAGATTTATCAAAACCTGTCCAGAGGGAAAGTTGCCCATAGCAACCAATCAGATGGCTTCTTTCAGTTTTCAGAGGCCTTTTCAAAAATGAAAGAAGCGATCTGATTGGTTGCTATGGGCAACTGGGCAATTTTTTTCCCTCTGCACAGGTTTATAAATCTTCCCCATAGACTTCTGAGATTCCGCACTCCCATTCACACTTCTGAAATTCCGCAAGCGGAATTTCAGAAGTGTGAATGGGAGTGCGGAATCCCATAGAAGTCTATGGGCTTTAATTTGAATAGGCACTCACTGTTATCGATCCACACCCTTCCAGCTGGGAATCTTTCTCTGCTAGTGTCTGCTATGGAAGGCAAGCTATAATCACTAGTGCATAGAAAAGCACGAGCAGTGGATGATGATTGACTTACCCCACTTTCCATTGTATCTGTCCAGTTCAGATCATGTTGAACACAACAGGTTAGATCTTGTTCACATAATGCTCTTTGTTTTTTCTCAGATTAGCACATATGGTAGGAAAGGCTTTTTCTTCGTAAACTGGACAAAGTCAGCTAGTGACTCCGGTCGGATCATTTTTGGACCGTATCCGTTTTTATTGCCAGACTGAAACCACAGCAGACCATGGTTTTCAGTCTGACAACAAAAACAGATATGGTCCAAAAATGACCCGACTGGTGTCACTGACTCCATCCAACTAGTTGAAATGAATAGGGCCCAGCATGGGTCTGGCGGGGATATGTCAGCAGCACCTTTTTTTATTTATATATATTTATATATATATATATATATATATATATATATATATATATATATATATATATATATATATATATATATATATATATATATATATATATATATATATATATATATATATATATATATATATATATATATATATATATATATATATATATATATATATATATATATATATATTTTTTTTTTTTAATTCTCTTGCTGTTTCCGTATGGTGCATACCCCAAACCTGATGTGTATGCAGGCGAAGAGTGACTTTTGTTGTTCATAGACTGCTAGGGAGGGCATCCATTTAATATATTGATTGTATGATGTATATTTTCAAGGAGTATTCCCATCTAGTATCTTTGTCTTCCAAGCTCCTTCCGGCCATAGGGGGTGGTTGGGAAGCTGAAAGCAGCCGAAGCTGGTGAGTTACGCAAATGGCGTAACTCCCATTGACTTTAATAGGTGTTGCACAAAAGGTGAAGCCTTATGAGATATGCTGTTTACGCATAACTCCCATATAAAGGGGTACTCCTCTGGAATATATAATAAATATATATATATATATATATATATATATATATATATATATATATATATATATAATTATAAATGTTTTTTTTTTTTTTTTACTGGTTTTACTTCCAGTACTTATCTGCTGTATGATTCACAGGAAGTTCTTTTTGAATTTGAATTTCCTTTCAGTCTGACCACAGTGCTCTCTGCTGACACATCTGTCCATGTCAGGAACTGTCCAGAGCAGGATAGGTTTGCTATTGGGATTTGCTCCTGCCCTGGACAGTTCATAAAATGTACAGAGGGGTCAGCAGAGAGCACTGTGGTCAGACAGAAAAGATCTACACAACTTCCTGTGGAGCATACAGCAGCTAAGTACCGGAAAGATTAAGATTTTTTTAATAGAAGTTATTTACAAATCTGTAACTTTCTGGCACCAATTGATTTAAAAATTGTTTTCCACCGGGGTACCCCTTTAAGTAAATGAGTGTTATGACATTTGTCTAATCTACATATTGTAACTGCAAGGTATATATACCCCCTTAAACAGATGACGTAGTAGTCTCAGTGATAGATGCCTCTGTATAATTTCAGGCTTAGGCATCAGGTTTCCTATAGGCTGTTATGGCATCTGGTTAAAGGGATTATCCAGCAATAGCAAAACAGTTACGGTAATTTATTCCAAAAAAACAGCACCACACCTGTCCGCAGGTTGTGCGTGGTATTAAAACTGGTCTTCATTCACTTCAATGGAACTGAGCAGCAAAACTGCACCCAACCTGGAGACAAGTGTGGTTGTTTTTCAAAGAAATCGGCTCTGCTTTTCTCATGCTGGATACCTCCTTTAACGGATATGTGGTGGAAAGCTCACTATGTATATGCTGGAGGAATACATGTAATGATTGCCTTTAGACACAGATACATAGATATACTCCTCTTTACCTCATCCATAGAATAGCGCATTTATGCCTACTTTTAATTTACCCAGGTCCAACACACTATTTTGCCCTCCTCTGGAGTAATATAGCCCTATAAATACATTTAGCATGTACAGGTGAAACGCAAAAAGTTTGAATATTGTGCAAAGTTAATTTCTTTCAATAATGCAACTTAAAAATACTAATATATGAGAGACTGATTACATACAAAGCAAGATGGTTCAAGCCGTGACTTGTCATAATTGTGGTGATTATGGCTTAGAGCTCATGAAAACCCCAAATCCCCAATAAATTATATGATTTGGGGAGCTATGTCATCTGCTGGTGTTGGTCACTGTGCTTCATTAAGTCCAGGGTCAACGTATCCGTCTATTAGGAGATTTTGGAGCACTTCATGCTTCCTTTCCTTTTAAGTTTCATTAGAGAAATACAATGGACTTTTGCGCAATATTCGAATTTTTCGGGTTTCACCTGTATACAGCGCCCCCGACCTACGATGGCCCCGACATATGATCATTTCAGCATACGATCACTCTGAGGCCATTGCATGTTGAAGGCAGCATCAACATACGATGCTTTTGTATGTCGGGGCCATCGCATAAACGGCTATCCTGCAGCGAGAACTGCTTCAGCTCCCACCGGATAGCCATTTATGGTGCCCCGTGTGGTCCGCTGATGATCACTTACCTGTCCTCGGGGCTCCGGCGCGTCCTCTTCGGGATCCCCTGCATCGTTGGCGCTCTCCATCGTCGGCATCACGTCGCTGCGCACGCCGTCCCGTCATCCAATAGGAGCGGCGTGCATAGTGACGTGATGGCGGTGACGGAGAGCGAGGATGCCGGGGAAGCAGAGGCCTTGCCGGAGCGTCTGGTACACCCCGGGGACACGGCGACAGCGATGGAGGGTGACATCAAGGGCAGCGGTGACGGTCCGGAGCGGCGGGGACACGTGAGTATAACCTCCAATACCAGTGGTCTACAACCTGCGGACCTCCAGATGTTGCAAAACTACAACTCCCAGCATGCCCGGACAGCCGTTGGCTGTCCGGGCATGCTGGGTGTTGTAGTTTTGCAACATCTGGAGGTCCGCAGGTTGTAGCCCACTGTCCTATACTTTACATTGCACGGATCCCTCAACATACGATGGTTTCAACAAACGATGGTCCATTTGGAACGGATTACCATCGTATATTGAGGGACCACTGTATTGTGAGCATTCCTGACTTGACACCGTAAATGTAGTGTGAACACTTACTAAACTTACTGCTTTGCTTGGCGTCTGTTCCTATTATTTGATGACTTTTTACTTTATTTTTAACCCCAGCGAGCTGACTCAGATCATTGCAGATGTGTCTCAAGACCCCACACTGCCTCGTACGGAGGATCACCCCTGTGCAAAGTAAGTGATGCCATCCCCCTATATAGAGAGCTTCCCCCAATTACTTCCCATTCTGTGCTGTGTGAATTTTGCTTCTATTATCTAAGCTGTTATCACTTTGTCACCTACAGGTGTGGACACAAAGAAGCTGTATTTTTCCAGTCTCACAGTGCTCGGGCTGAGGTACTTTATCTTTTATATGCTCTCATTGCACCATTAAAGGGATAGGGGATATCCAAAGGATAGGGGATATGTCTGATCGTGCGGGTCCTGCTGCTGGGGCCCCCGGCGATATCCCACAGTACCCGGCATTCTAGACAAACGCCGGGTTCCTGTGGTCATGAAGTCATGCCAAGCCCCCCTCCATTCATGTTTATGGGAGGGGGATGTTGGCCGACACGCTCCCTTCCATAGACATGAATGGAGGGGGCATGGTGTGAAGTCACAATCACAGCCTCCGGCTCAGTGCGTTCTGAACAAAATGTTCAGAACGCTGGAGCACCGGAGTACCCCTTTAAGCTACAATCTGTTAGTGCCGTGTGGACAATAAAAAGGGTGACAGCTGCCAAAACCCTTTTCAATGAGATGACGTTACTACAGTTTACATGATTATTGCGGAATTGAAGAGCATGACATAATACACAGTTGCACTGTATACAAAAAAGAAGGTTGCAGCAGCACTCTTGATCAAAAAATGGAGGCCCTTAGCGCACTTTATCAAAACGTGTCCCCCACGCGGAGGTGGCCTCATTTCAGATGGGACCCTAACACTCATTTCACTCAGTTGCACTGTCTGGCGTGTAAACCTGTCAAGAAATGGAGCCTTGAGAGCTATGGAAACTTTTTGGTTTCCTCTATGTACAATGATATAACTGTATAAACAGAGTTGATGAAAATGTCATTAATTTAGCTGATGCTCAGAGAAAGGTACGATACTGTCAATCAGACTCTATGCTTTCTCTTTTAGACCTTGTTCACACGGTGTAATTTGTGCGTAATGTCCGCATGTAAAACACGTGTGAACATTCTGCACATTTGAAGAATCCGGCAGGCGCTAGGACTGCTCTGAAATGCAACGTCTCACAGACAATGCATTTGTGAGCGAAATCCGCAAAAAGAATACACAAGTCTGGTCTTTGCAGATGTTGGGATTAGGATTTCAGCAGCAGAAAAATCTGCCGTGGAAATTCTGCCATGTACACAGTGCAGCAGAGTCCCATTGACATTAATGGGACTCTGCTGCAGCGAATGTCCGTTAGCGGAAAGGGGGTTTACATACCAGTTCAGAGTAGACCAGTGTTTCCCAACCAGGGTGCCTCCAGCTGTTGCAAAACTACAACTCCCAGCATGCCCGGACAGCCGAAGGCTGTCCGGGCATGCTGGGAGTTGTAGTTTTGCAACAGCTGGAGGCACCCTGGTTGGGAAACACTGGAATAGACCGTTTAATGTGGGCTTTAGAGAAAGAAAGGATAGTAAAAACAAGGTAGTCTGCAGGAGAGATGGCTTGACAGATTCATTTTAAGGGTACGTTTACACGGGCGAATTTATTTGCGGGTTTCCCGCTGCATATTTGAAAGGGGGCGGCTCTTATCTGTCTGCAGCAGATTTTCCACGGCGGAATTTACGCTGTGAAAAATCTGCCGCAGCAGAAACTCGGCTGAGGAAAATCTGCTGCGGACAGCCGAGAAGAGCCCGCTCCCTTTCAAATACACATTGGGAAACCCGCAAATCGGCCCGTGTGAACGTACCCTAAGGGTGACTTCACACTGAATAGGAGAGGAATCCTCGCATAAAAATTCCGCAGCAGAATTTGTTGTTTACACGTGGAATTCTGCACAGATTTTCCATGCGGAATATAGGAAGAAAGTTATTTTTTCATTTTTGTTTGCTGGACTACAACCATCAATTTTTTATTTTTGTGCAGAATTTTGCGCAAATTTAAATTTTTACCATTGACTTGGTGCAATAGACTTCTACTCACGTATACCGCAAGAATGAACATGTTCTTTCTCCGAGCGGAACGGAATTCCGTGAGCGGAATTTACAGTGTGAACAGTGCAGTGTAAGATGCATTCAGTGGCAAAGCAGATGTTAATTATTTCTAATTACTCGAGTAAATTCCTCTTGAATTACTCACCCTAACACTAATGGCTGCAGCGCAATAGTTTCAGTAGGGAGAAGAAGGAAAATCATGGAATTTTTTTTTTCTTATGTATTTTGTCCCTTTAAATTAAACTGAGTCTCCTTATTGTATACAACAAAGCAGATTTTCAGTAAATCAGATTTAACCGTACTTTTCTCTCGTCCTAGGATGCCATGAGGCTGTATTATGTGTGTACTGCTCCCCACTGCGGTCATCGCTGGACAGAGTGATTTTTTTTTTTTGGAATGTCTTAGTTTTTTTTGCTTCTTTGTAGGTTGTATTTTTAAATAAATTAATTTTTTTAATTAAAGTTGTGCTGATTATTGTGGCTCTCCGATTTACTGTTTGGTATGTTCAGAGATCATTGTGTTGTCTGTCATCTGGTGGGGACAAGGTTTGGGAGGTAACATGATGTTGGATAGTGCAAAACACTCATCTCTCCTCGCAAACCTCCAGTTCCTCTTTTCCGTAAGTGCCTGGAGAGCATTGGGTTGTTTGGATGCACCTCAAGAACATGCAGGTTGTAGGTGTCTGAACTGGTCGATGTAAATCCACAGTCCTCACATACGTAGATCTTGGAGCGGCGCTGGCGGTAGGCATAGCTCTGTAATACACCATGGATCTTGCGCAGGTGAGACTCCAGTGAGCAGCGCTGAGTAAAGGACTTGTCACATGCTGGACACTTGTAGGGTCTTATTCCTGGGAGTGAAAAATTTTTATTTGAAAATTTAGAATTTCACTTATTCTAAATGAAATTATGAAATGTGACTGAAGGTTTGTTCAGATAATAGTTTCAGAGATGAGCGAAGTTACAGTAATTCGATTTGTCACAAACTTCTCGGCTCGGTGGTTGCTGCATAAATTAGTTCAGCTTCTTTCTCCTAGGACTGTATCCACCTTTTCCAGCCCACCGGAGCACCTGAAAGCTGAACTTATTTCAGCAAACGCCGAGCTGCGAGATTCAAGACTAATCGAATTACTGTAACTTCGCTCACCTCTAATCATTTTGACTCGCTGTAGTCCTCTTAAATGGGTACTCTGGCCCGAAGACATCTTATCCCCTATCCAAAGGATAATAAGATGTCTGAACGCGAGGGATCCCGCCGCTGGGGACCCTGCAATCTTTCATTCTTCACCCAGATCTTTGAGCTTTCCGCAGCGCTGGAGGCTGTGTGCAACGTTACGACCACAGGGCCTAAGTATTGTGACCTCCCATAGATTTGCATTGAGGGGGCGGAGTCATGACGTCACTATATTCCGGCCCTGTGGTCGTAACGCTTCACACTCGGAGACTCCAGCGATGTGGAGAGCTAACAAAGTTGGGTGCGGAATTAGAGATTGCAGGGGCCCCCATGTCTTAGGGCCAGAGTACCCCTTTAAGTGTACCAATCAATTTATTTATCTTAGAGGGGTACTCCAATGGAAAACATTTATATTTTAAATTAACTGGTGCCAGAAAGTTCAACAGATTTATAAATTACTTCTAATAAAAAATCTTAATCCTTCCAGTACTTATCAGCAGCTGTATGCTCCAGAGGAAGTTGTGTAATTTTCCAGTCTGACCACAGTGCTGTCAGGAACTGTCCAGAGCAGGAGGAAATACCCATAGCAAATCTCTCCTGCTCTGGACAGTTCCTGACATGCACAGAGGTGTCAGTAGAGAGAGCACTGTGGTCAGACTGGAAAGAACTAAACAACAAAATGTTCTGAGCCCTTAGAGCTATTGCCAGAGGTTTGTGACATCATTCCCTGTCCCCTCGTGATGTCACGCCCTCCCATAGACTTGCATTGAGGGGGCGGGATTGTGACGTCACAAGCCCCCGACGCTGGCTCTAAGCGCTCGGAACATTTTGTTCCCAATGCTAAGCAGTGGAGTACCCCTTTAAGATTTCATTAATTCTGGGCCTTTTAAAGGGGTACTCCTGTACTCCTTTTTTTTTTTTTTTTATCAACTGGTGCCAGAAAGTTAAACAGACTTGTAAATCACTTCTATTAAAAAAAAAATCTTAATCTTCCAGTACTTTTTAGGGGCTGTATACTAAAGAGAAATCCAAAAAAATGCATTTCCTTTAATGTCATGACCACAGTGCTCTCTGCTGTCCATTTTAGGAACTGTCCAGAGCAGCATATGTTTCCTATGGGGATTTTCTCCTGCTCTGGACAGTTCCTAAAATGGTCAGCAGAGAGCACTGTGGTCATGACATCAGAGGAAATGCATTTCTTTTTTGGATTTCTCTTTAGTATACAGCCCCTAAAAGGTACTGGAAGGATTAAGATTTAATAGAAGTGATTTACAAATCTGTTTAACTTTCTGGCACCAGTTGATTTAAAAAAAATTTTTTCCACAGGAGTACCCCTTTTAAAGGGTCAAACTGAAGATGCCATAAAATAGGCCACTAAAAAAAAAACACTTTTAGCTGCTAAAGTAATCCTATAAATGACTACAATGATCATGTAATATATGTATACGTGACATACTCACCGGTGTGTGTTCTCATGTGGCGTTTCAAGTCGAATGTGTCATTGAAGCCTTTACCACAGCAGGGGCAGCGATGTCTCTTCTGGATACTGTGACATTTCAGGTGACGGGTCAACATGCGCTGGAGAGGGAAGGTCTTTCTGCAAGCTCGGCAGGAAAATGGACCCTAGGAAAAGCAATGCATGCTCATCGGAAACGGCAGAATCCTTAGGGCGCATTCACACCTGTTTTCATTGTGTCTCGTATTGTAGAAAAGCCATACCTTCACCAAAACTAAAAACTGTTCTATACAAATTTTACTATTATGATAATTAGAGATGAGCGAACTTACATTAAATTCGATTCGTCACAAACTTCTCGGCTCGGCAGTTGATTACTTTTCCTGCGTAAATTAGTTCAGCCTTCAGGTGCTCCGGCGGGCTGGAAAAGGTGGATACAGTCCTAGGAAAGAGTCTCCTAGGACTGTATCCACCTCTTCCAGCCCACCGGAAAGCTGAACTAATTTATGCAGGAAAAGTCATCAACTGCCGAGCCGAGAAGTTCGTGACGAATCAAATTTACTGTACGTTCGCTTATCTCTAATGATAATATATGGCTGCATAATAAAGCCATAGGGGGAGATTTTTCAAAACCTGTGCAAAGAAAAGTTGCCCATAGCAACCAATCAGATCACTGCTTTCATTTTGCAGAGGCCTTGTTAAAAGTGAAAGCAATCTGGTTGCTATGGGCAACTGGGCAACTTTTCCTCTGCACAGGTTTTGATAAATCTCCCCGATAATCTGCACAAGACACTTTTCTGATTTGTTTAGCGCCAACAATAAGAGCTTTTATTTCTAAAATTGCTCTAGAAAAATGAAACTTGTGATTGGTTGATATGGGCAAATCGGACGCTTTTTTTGTCAGGTAGATTGCCAAATCTGGGCCTCTTTGTGTGAACTGCCTTTAGGGCGCCCTGAATACAATGGCCACATTTACTGTGCCAGCAATGAGATGACATGCACCAAAATATTGGCTCATTACCTTTGCCTGGGGCAGGGTTTCCCAACCAGGGTGCCTCCAGCTGTTGCAAAACTACAACTCCCAGCATGCCCGGACAGCCAACGGCTGTCCGGGCATGCTGGGAGTTGTAGTTTTGCAACAGCTGGAGGCACCCTGGTTGGGAAACACTGGCCTGAGGTAAGCCAACTAAGGAAGCGTCTTGTTTTGACTATAATTATTTTGTTTACCTTTATCTATTTTCTTTTGTACTGGAATTATGCTTGGTCCCCTGAGTACACCATTAGAGATGAGCGAACTTACAGTAAATTTGATTCGTCACGAACTTCTCAGCTCAGCAGTTGATGACTTATCCTGCATAAATTAGTTCAGCTTTCAGGTGCTTCGGTGGGCTGGAGACTTTCCTAGGACTGTATCCACCTTTTCCAGCCCACCGGAGCACCTGAAAGCTGAACTAATTTATGGAGGATAAGTCATCAACTGCCGAGCCGAGAAGTTCGTGACGAATCGAATTTACTGTAAGTTCGCTCATCTCTAGACACCATAAATGGCTGAAAATATAGCCGTTTTTTTTTTTTTTTTTTACGCGGTGTGAACTTAGGCTAAGATTGTAGGTACGGTTTTTACTGCACCATGCACTGCTTCTTACCTCAGATGCCGTGGGAGATGCCATTGGTCTTGGAGACTGATGAGGCCAAAGAATGGAATCTATAGGATTGAAAGGATTGGCACACAGAGTATCATTATAAATGTAGAGACCTGGAAACATGTCTTTTTCGATTGCATTTAATTGTGGCTTTCATTGAAAAAAAAAAAAGTAACTTCTTAGGTCAGTGTTTCCCTGGCAGGGTGCCTCCAGCTGTTGCAAAGCTACAACTCCCTTGGACCTTATGTAGAAGAAAAATAGGAGAAAATAAAGATGGCGCAGATAGTGCCGTTACCGGGCAGTTACAGAACGCAAGGAAAGATGAAACTACTCACCTTTATGTGTTGTGCATGCAGGCTGTTAAATGGACACTGTCATTGTTTTTTTTTTTTTATGTTGTAGTACTCATGTACTACAACATACCGTATATACTCGAATATAAGCCGAGGCCCCTAATTTTACCCCAAAAACCCAGGAAGAGTTATTGACTCGACTATATGCCTAGCGTGGGAAATACATCATCCCCCCCCCCATGTCATCACCCCCCCCCCCCCCCACTTCATCATCACCGCCTATCAATCCCTTCATCAGTGGTCTTCAACCTGCGGACCTCCAGATGTTGCAAAACTACAATTCCCAGCATGCCCGGACAGCCATTGGCTGCCCATGCATGCTGGGAGTTCTAGTTTTGAAACCTCTGCGGCCTTCGTTATCATTCAGCCCCCTTTGTACTCACCTCCCCTTGGCGGGACATTAGGTAGGGTGAGCCGGTCCGGGCCATCTATGCTGCAGGGACTGTCCGGTGGGGATGGTTAGTCGGTGCGGGCTGTCCATTTTCACCGAGGGGGCCTCTTCTCCGCTCTTCAGCCCCGGACTAGTGACGCTGCCTTGATGACGACGCACAGGGATGTTGTGCATGAATGTTCCGGTGCATTGTCAAGGCAATGTCACTGCTCCGGGGCCGAAGCGTGGAGAAGAGACCCCCCCCCCCCCCCAGTGAAAATGGACAGCCCGCAACGACTAACCATCCCCACCGGACGGTCCCTGCAGCATAGATGGCCCGGACCAGCTCACCCTAACGTCCTGCCGAGGGGAGGTGAGTACAAAACAAAAGGGGTGGGGGGGCTGGATGATGACGAAGGCTGCAGTGGTCTTCAACCTGCGGACCTCCAGAGGTTTCAAAACTACAACACCCAGCATGCCCGGACAGCCGATGGCTGTTCGGGCTTGCTGGGAGTTGTAGTTTTGCAACATCTGGAGGTCCGCAGGTTGAAGACTACTGATGAAGGGATTGACAGGCGGAGAGTTCACTCGAGTATAATCCGAGGGGGGTGTTTTCAGCACGAAAAATCGCGCTGAAAAACTCTGCTTATACTCGAGTATATACGGTATCTCTAATATACATCAATAATTTTTTTTGTGTTTAAAATATTGTATTTTCTATTTGAAATCCGGCCACTAGGGGTCTCCCTCTAGTGGCCGGCTGCAGCCTGCTGTGACATCACTGCTGAATTCGGAGCGATCCCGGCTGGGCAATAGGTCCGAATTCAGTCAGCCTGCGCTCACTCCATGCCTGTCAATGTCTGGCCAGGGAATCCACGCTTCTATCCACTTCTTCTTTGGACCTTATGAGGGCACTAGGGGAGGTGTCAAATTGCCTATGTTAATTTCATTGAAATATTCAGGGGTGGAGATTAAGGCAATGTTCACACATCAGAATGTCTGCACGGAAAATCTCAGTGCAGACATTCTGCAAACAGCGTGACATGCCAGTGCTAGGACCGCTCAGAAATTCCCCGTCTCATAGACGGTAATGCATTTCGTGCGGAATCCAAAGAAAGAATGGACATGTCCATTGTTTCTGCGGGCACACAAATTAGATTTTCAGCGCCAGATGTTTCCGGCCGCAAAATTCTGCCATGTGAACAGCACAGCAGAATCCCATTGAAGTGAATGGAAATCTGCTGCTGTGGAATCTCCTTGTGGAAATTCTGGCGTGTGAATGTAGCATAAAGCAGTGATTCCCAACCAGGGTGCCGAACCGTTCGGCACTGCCCAGGGTGCTGCAAAATTTTGCTGTCAAAATTGTATTTATTTATTTTAATTTCCCGCCCCAGCCTGCGCGCCTGACACGACGCCGCAGGGGGGAAAAGAAGTCTGTGTGCGCTTTGCTGTGCATGCGTCCCCCAGCATCCCCTAGCGTCCCCCAGTGTCCCCTCCCCCCTGCAGCCCAGTGAGTGAGTGCCCTGCCAGAGAACGGAAGGACGCTGAAGCTGCACCAGGCCGGTGTAGTGACCCGTGCCCCAGCGTCCCCTCCCTCCTGCAGTGCAGTGAATGAGTGCCCTGCCGGAGAGGGGAAGAATGTGGAAGCTGCACCGGATTCCTGTGCCAGTGTCCACCTCTCACCCATGTCCACCCTCCTGTCATCTATGTCCGCCCCCCAGTCTACCCCCTGTCACCCATGTCCGCCCCCCAGTCTACCCCCTGTCACCCATGTCCACCCCCCCCAGTCTACCCCCTGTCACCCATGTCCATCCCCCCAGTCTACCCCCTGTCACCCATGTCCACCCCCCCCAGTCTACCCTGTCACCCATGTCCACCCCCCCCCCCCGTCTACCCTGTCATCCATGTCCACCCCCCTATTCACCCCTCTGTCCCATTTTTACCCCTCTTTTATCCCCCTTGTCATTCTTGTCCACCCTCCTGTCATCCCTGTTCACCCCCATATCTCCCGTGTCCACTCTCCTATCAACCATGTCCACCTTAGCCACCCCTGTCACCCCTGTCCATCCTCCTGTCACCCATGTTCACCCCCCTTTCCACCCCTCTGACCACCCCCAGTCTACACGTGTCATCCATGTCCACCACCCTCCCTATTCACCCCTCTGTCCCTTTGTCACCCCAGTCCACCCTTCTCTGTCACCCCTGTCCACCCCTCTTGTAACCACTTGTCACCCTTGTCCACCCCTCTGACCCCCCTGTCTCCCATGCCCACCCCCCTGTCACCCATGTTCACCCCCCCATTGTCCACCCCTCTGACCAGATCCTTGTCACCCATGTTCACCCCTCTGTCCCTTTGTCACCCCTGTCCACACCTGTGTACACTCTTCTACACCCGTCACCCATTTACACCCCTCTACACCCATCTGTCACCCCCTATACCCCCTGTTACCCATGTACACTCTTCTACACCCCTCTGCCACCCATGTACACTCCTCTACACCCCTCTGTCACCCATGTACATCCTTTTCACCCCTCTGCCACCCATGTACACTCCTCTACACCCTCTGTCACCCATGTACACTCCTCTATACCCCTCTGTCATCCATGTACGCTCTTCTACACCCATCTGTCATTCCTCTTCACCCCTCTGTCACCCATGTACACTCCTCTACACCCCTCTGTCACCCATGTACACTCTTCTACACCCATCTGTCACTCCTCTACACCCCTCTGTCACCCATGTACACTCCTCTACATCCCCAACACCCCTCTGTCACCCCTGTACACCCCTCTATCACCCCCTACACCCATCTGTCACCCATGTACACCCCTCTGTTACCCATGTACACCTTTCTATACCTCTGTTGTCCCTTTACACCTATATGCCCCTGTATTCCTCTTCACTTGTAAAAGGGGAATCTGGAGGCTAATGCTGGTAAAGTGCAGAGCCTAATAGATTTGTTTTGCAGGTTTAAGGCTAGGTTTCCACATAGGTATTTTTCTGGCATTTTTTGGTGCCCAAACTTTTGCAGACGCCATTTTTTTGTTTTCTGTTATTTTGAAAGTGTAAATGATGGAAATAAAATCTAACTTTTGTTGACATATTATAAGAATGTCTAATCTGTAATTTGATGCGTTTTGGAGATTTTTCCATCTTTCCTTGGCTTCTTTATGCACATTAATACAAATTTTTACCTGGGGTGTGGGCAATATAAAAATCACATCTGAAAGCAGATAAAAAGGAGAGAAGTTCACTTAGTCTTTGCATTGTGTGTCAATGTGTGCCACACTAAGCATGGACAACAGAAAGAGGAGAAGAGAACTGTCTGAGGACTTGAGAACCAAAATTGTGGAAAAATATCAACAATCTCAAGGTTACAAGTCCATCTCCAGAGATCTAGATTTTCCTTTGTCCACAGTGCGCAACATTATCAAGAAGTTTGCAACCCAGCACTGTAGCTAATCTCCCTCGGCGTGGAGAAAAATTGATGAAAGGTGTCAATGCAGGATAAGTCCGGATGGTGGATAAGCAGCCCCAAACAAGTTCCAAAGATATTCAAGCTGTACTGCAGGCTCAGGAAGCATCAGTGTCAGCGTAAACTATCTGTCGACATTTAAATGAAATGAAACGCTATGGCAGGAGACCCAGGAGGACCCCACTGCTGACACAGAGACATACAAAAGCAAGACTACATTTTGCCAAAATCCTTCTGGGAAAATGTCTTGTGGACAGATGAGACCAAGATAGAGCTTTTTGGTAAAGCACATCATTCTACTGTTTCCCAAAAACGGAATGAGGCCTACAAAGAAAAGAAGACAGTACCTACAGTGAAATATATGGTGGAGGTTCAATGATGTTTTGAAATGGATCGCACCTGCTCCTCCCCCTTACAGTATATGTCGGAATCCAGCTAAAGTTCCTGATCAGTTCTGCTTGGCTTTTCTTGGAGACTTAATAAATCCTAAGGGTCCATGCACACTATGAAATCTCCACCCAGATAAATTACAGGCGGAAATCCTGAGGGCGGCCTGTAGGCCCTGTTACAGAGCAGGCATTGCCAGTCCCTATAGCCAGCAATGCTTTTCGCTCTATATTTCACCGAAAGAATGAATATGTTGTGTCGCCCACCAACGTCTACCTGTATGTGCCGTTCAAAAGTCATGAGCCTCAGAAAACGGAGCAGAGTTCTTTGTATAGGTAGCGCCAAGTAGTATTTATTCTACATTTGCATAGCTGTACTAACAAAGCGCTCCGATAGACACAGCAGGAAGGGATGACCCCTGGTTGGAGTATAGACACAGATTTATCATTGTTAATCCCTATATGTAAACAGGGCTGATTCTGTGAATACATAAAAGGAAAGAACACAAAGGATTGATCCATTGTGACGGTGAATAGCTGGGATTTAAACTCATTTGACTGTAACAGAACATTGTCCGTGGCCATCGATGGCACCTGCCGCATTGAGGTGGATGCATCAAACTCTGTAAAGTGGAAAATGGCGCAAACACTTTATTCTTTATGGTACGATATATTGTATTTTAAGGGTGACACCATATACAATGATTTACATAGCTTGCATTTTGATAGTAGAGCAGTGGTCTGCAAACAGTGGCTAAAAAAACTACAACTTTCAGCATGCCCGGACATCCAACAGTTTTTGACACGCACCTCTCTGCATTCATTTGTGACATTATGGGGAAACTTGCGCTAAAATGCACCAATCACGTCACTAATGTAAAAACAGACCAATTTAAAGATGGTGAGGAAAACTAACACCATGCGGTTTCATTGCTCCATTATAAGACAATTTGAGCCAAAAAATATAGGAAAACCCTTAGTAAATATCGCGGGACATATGAAAAACAAAGGATAGCCCTTTTGGGGTTTCTGAGCTGCTTTGTCGGTCTGAAAATCAGGAAAAAAACTAAACGCTTGATGAATCTGTCCGGGAAAACTCAAAATACACAAAAAAAAAAAAAGCAATTGTATTGTATTATTTTAACTTGCTTATGCAAACTGAACATTTGTAAAAAAAACAATTGCCACCAAAATCCGCTCACTTTGGTGACAAAAATCTGTAGCATTTCCGGTCTGTGTGGCCATACCCTAAGGTAGTGGTCTCCAACCTGCGAACCTCCAGATGTTGCAAAACTACAACTCCCAGCATGCCCGGACAGCCGTTGGCTGTCCGGGCATGCTGGGAGTTGTAGTTTTGCAACATCTGGAGGTCCGCAGGTTGAAGACCACTGCCCTAAGGCCTGGTTCACATCTATACCACAGCAGTACGCCCAGAGATATGTTTAAACGAAACCTAAATATATGCTGTGGACGTGGTATGTACCCATAGGGGGAGATTTATCAAAGCCTGTGTTGAGGGACAGTGGTGCAGTTGCCCATAGCAACCAATCAGATCACTTCTTTCATTTCTAAAGGGGCCTCTGAAAAATGAAAGAAGCGAGCTGATTGGTTGCTATGGGCAACTGCACTGCTCTTCCTCTACATGGTTTTTGACAAATCTCCCTCATAGACTTCCATTATGTAAAAGTTGCCTGAAGTAAGTAGTTTGGGCCTGTTTTGTCACCCTGTGCATTTGTGTATGATTTTTGTATTTTTTTGTATTTATTTTTTTGGGGGGGATAAAAAAAATTCTGCATGCACTACTTTTCTGTACCACAAAAAAATCATATGCTGTGGTATACTTTTGCCCCCCCCCCCCCCCCCCCCCCCATAGAAGTATGTTAGTAACATATTGGCCCTCATTTACTATTCTAAACCCAACTTCTTTTGTCGGGTTTTTTTGGCGCATCTTTGTTGGTGCCATGTTGCAGACATCATGCGCCAGTCTGCGACACGATGCAACATTTTTTCTTGACGGACCCGATGTGGATTCTCCCAAACCCGAAAAAGGGGCGTAACCCGACATTTCTGAGCTTTCCCACGTATTTATAAAGGTTTCCAACCCGAATTTGTTGAATTGTTGTGGATTTTTTCCCGACAACTCAGAGGAGTTGGAAACCAAAACCAACAAAACCCACGTGCGACAAACAGGATGCGACATAATAATAAATACCAGGGGAAAAAAGCAGTCGGGTAAGAAAGCAACATAGACTTACAACCCGATTTTCTAAGTAAATGAGGGCCATTGTGTGGTATATATTTTTTTTATTGTTTTTCAGTTTTCACAAAGCTTAACATATTTACAAAAAGTATACATTTAAACTGTATGCAAATGGATATAAAAGCATACAGTGGTCTCTCGAGTTACAAAATTAAGTGGCTCAAGGACCATTGTATGTTGAAACCTTTGTATTTTGAGACCATAACTCTATGGAAACCTGGTAATTGGTTCTAAAGCCCCAAAATTTCATCCAAAAAATTGGAAAAAGTGAGGATTAAAGGAAAATAAGTAGATAACTAATACAGATAACGCAAATCTTTACATATAAAAGTAATAAAGATCTGCTGGGAGCTGTAATCACTGTCTATTAGAGGACAGGAGCTTCTTCAGGGTCCTGTACAGTACACACAGGGGGAGGTAAAGTTGCTGAGTTGCCCATAGCAACCAATCAGATCGCTTCTTTCATTAAAAAAAAAGGCCTCTGAAAAATTAAAGAAGTGATCTGATTGGTTGCTATGGGCAACTCAGCAACTTTTCCTCTGGACAGGTTTTGATGAATCTCCCCCACATTGTCCTAAAAAAGTAACATGGAGCCGTCCTCTCCTGGTGTCCAAAGGAGCAGCTAACCCAGGCACAGGTAAAGAGTAGTACAGAACATGTAATACCTCCCTGTACTGTAGGGGGCACTACCAGACACCAGTCAGTGCATGCCCTTCAGTAATACAGGTAAAGAGTACAGAACATGTAATACCTCCCTGTACTGTAGGGGGCACTACCAGACACCAGTCAGTGCATACGCTTCAGTAATACAGGGGTTTTACCAGTGAAATGTCCATTCTGATTGGTCAGTTCTTCCAGCCATTGATAGTTTCGTAGATCTGGACTGTCTGTAGTATTGTATGTTGGGTATGGTTTCAAGTTACAATGGTCCAGAAAAGACTGAAAATATTAAAACCGGAGGCCATTGCAAGTTGAGGGATCACTGAACAACAAACAAAAACATATATCATAAAAAAACATATGCAACATTGAGTAAAATTGGTCTTTTTTCGGTACATCCATTTGTGGTATAGATGTGAACCTACCCTTTGGCTGAAGGCTTTAAATATTTTGTTCTGTAAGACAGTGTGTTATAGGGAACTGCACTAAAGTGTGTATGGTTCCATACAGATGCTGTATTACAGTGCCCCTCCAGGCAGACTCCTACACCCAATCTGGTTATGCCCAGAGGGGGCGCTGGTGCTTCTCTTTTCCACCTGTGTCTGGTGCTGCAGTTCAGCCCCATTCCACTGAACTGTAGTACCAGACACCACCACATGGACAGGATTGGCACTGTTTCTAGAAGAAAAAAAATTCCAGACAACCCCCTAATATTACTAAAATAATATAAATTTCACTTGCAATCTGACTTACCTGGTACATATAGATCCCCTCTTTCAGCATCTGTAACATGCCCCCATCCTGTGACCCCCATAACCATTCGGTGTCTCTTTACCAAGAATGAACGCGGCATATTCCTGGTTGTAAAAAAAAAAGAAAATTACGAAAAAACAATAGTTCTTCATTTTGCCCAAAGTGTTCTATTAAGGAGATTTTAGATGGGTGATATAGGGTAGGGTGGTCATCCAGGTCCAGATCTTGAATATAGAGGAGTGTGCGGAAAATTAGATTGCCAGAGGATGCTGTGACTTGTAGTTCCTCTGCGGCAGAAGAGTCCTCTAGGAAACCTACCTGGTTGTAACAATCCTGAAGATCCTTGGTCAGACCAGTCAATCCGTGCGGACATACTCTATGGGGAATATGAAGACCTAGATGGTCCATTTATCGTCTCCTGGTCATTTGAATGTCCCAGAAGTTTGCATATGAAGCTGAGAGGCTCTTGTCAATACATACAGAAAACGGCTCTTCCTTCCCATGCAAAACCATCAGACGGACACAGAAGAGGGAGGGGTGGGGGCTGTGTGATAGTACTGTTCATTTAGAAAAGGATTTATCTATTCTGTATCTATAGTTCACCCCTCCACCCCCAAACCATGCAGGTGTTCTGTTACCTTTTCTTCAGACTGACAGCCCTGTGTATTCATGCTGGTTATATACATTGTCCTATAGACAATCCTGGAATTAACGGGATGACATTAGCTACCGCTCCGGACTCATTTGCCTGCCCCGTTGCCCCTGCGCCTTATTTGGTTAACAAACCTTGTTAGCTGAGATTTGCTGTATGTTAACCTGTTTGAGGCAACTTCTCCGTTCCATAGCAGAGAATTTGCACACAATTTGTTCTATCAGCATTTTAAAACACCTTAAAGTTACGTTCACACGGGCGGATTACCTGCAGGATTTCTGCAGCGTATTTGCTGCAGAAAATCCGCAGCGGATTTTGCTACCATTGACTTCAATGGGTCAGAAGGAAAATCTGCAAATCTGCCTCTATTGCAGATTTTCTGCTGACCCATTAAAGTCAATGGTAACAAAATCCACAGCTAATTTTCTGCAGCAACTACATTTGATACGGGTAGCATCAGCTTTTTTTTTTTTTTGCCGAGGAACGTGCTCTGGATTCACCCAAAGTGCAAGAAAAAGTGCAAACGTGTTACACTAAAATAAAACGTGCACAAAGGATGCGGTCTATCGCAAGCCCTTCTCCGATAGGAGAGAGGCCCCTCAACAAACCTTACCCTTCGCCTCCGGACCAAAAGGTACCTGCGAGGTTCCAGGTTCGATGTCCATTTTCGCCGAAGCTACTACGGGACCACAAATGCTCCCGGCATCCCCCTTGGCGTTAGCCAAGGTATCTGCCCGCAGAGCCGATAACGGTAGGTACCCTGCCAAAGCAGGAGTACCCGGGGTGTTTGCAGGGAGGTGCGGAACCTAATGGCCACACACACCTCCCCTAGACCACCAGGAGGGACACCAAGAAGGGCTACCGCATCCTGACAAATCCTGTGAACACACAACACGCAAAAAGTGACACAGTGAGACAAAAAAGAAATAAATAAGTGAATGTGTGCAGATATACTGCCCGGACATCCGGCCGGATCTATAAAAATTTCTCTGATCCTAGCCAGAAGGCCGGGAATCAAGAGGTGAGTGCCACAAGGTGAAGAGATTATGGTGCCCGTGCTTCAACTCAGTGAGCCCATCCTCCCAGTGAGTTTCGGCACCTCGGGGTCACCACTCCCCGAGGCACAAAAGTACCTCGGCTCTAGACCCTCTCAGCCTCATGGCGAGACCCGGAGGGAACAGGTCACATCGGGGCAGCCGTCGAGCTGATTCCTCAGAACCAGCCCCGGAAAGCCCTGGTACACCTGCATCCTCCATGCAGCACCCATCCCCACCAGCATGAAAACTGATAAGAACAGATACTACACTTGATCTTAGCCAAAAGGCCGAGAAGCGATATAAAATTGTATGAGCCACAAAACTCCTCTACAACCCCAACCCCAACCTTCCTGGTACATTTCAACTTAAGGAGTGAACCAAAGGCACATTTAAACTTAAGGAGAGAACAAAAATGCATTCAAAATGGTTTAAGCCACACAACTTTTTTATGGGAAAACCCTCACTCTAATTGTGATTCTACCTTCCTTGTATATTTCAGCTTAAGGAGAGCATCGCATGATATTTAAAATTATATGAACCACTCAACTCCCTAATCAGCATCAGCTGATTTTGCTACCCATCCTGTACGGGAGAACGTACCCTAAGGGTTGGGTAGCGTATTTTATGCTGCGGATCTGTCGATGATCCACCCTAGGGTGAGCCCCCTGCCTGTATCCGCTTGGAGTAGCAATCCGCTGCTACAAGCACACACACAGGGATCTGCATGACTGTAGTAAACTATGCATGCGCAGTTTTTACTCACAGACATCGCGGACGCTCCTCTGCTCCCTGAGCTAGGCAGAGAGCGTCCGCGAAGTCAGAGAGTAAACCGTGCATGCGTGCGCAGTTTGCCACAGTCGTGCAGATTCCTGTGTGTGTGCTTTTAGCAGCGGATTGCTGCTACGAATGGGCACAGGCAGGGGGCTCACTCTAGGATCGTTAATCGGTGGATCCGCAGCGTATTTTACCGTTTTGTGTGACCCTTCCCTTAGGGTATGTTCGCATTTGCATATTTTTGCTGCATATCTGCTGCAGATTTTGCTGCCCATTGACTTCGATAGGTAGCAAAATCTGTTGCAGCAAATCTGCAACAGAAAATGCATGTGTGAACGCACTCTAAGGGTAGGGTCATGTGTGTACTTTCTGCTAAAGATTTGCTGCTGCAGATATTACTGCCCATTGACTTCAATGGGTGGCAAAATCTGCTACAGCAAACCTGCAGCAGAAAATATGGACGTATGAACACCTAAGGGCTCGTTCACACAAGCAGTTATTTGCTGTTTCCCGCTGCGTGTTTGAAAGGGGGTGGGCTCTCTCCGCCTGTCTGATGGAGACTTTGGCTGGGGAATATCTGATACGGAAAATCCACCACAAGCCCCATTGAAGTCAATAGGGTCTGCGGCAGATTTTCCACAGCGAAAATTCCGCAGTTGAAAGATTGGCGCCGACAGCCTCAGAGAGCCCGCGCCATTTCAAACACACAGCAAGAAACTTGCAAATAAATCTGTTTGTGTGAACGAGCCCTTATAGCACAAACTGTATGGAGAAAAAAAACGAAGTGATACCACCCACAGCGACCAATCACAGCTCAGCTTTCCTATCTTAACGAGCAAGATAAATCTGGCCCAATATTGTTTTGGTATTGTCTGTTTTTAATGTTGTTATAATAACACAATTGCATTTTTTGATGCAATTATTTGAACCAAAGCCAGAAGTGGTTTAAATGGTAACAGAAAATATAACTGGGCTCATACTTCTTCTTGCCGGATGTATTTGTGGCTTTGGCTGTGTTCACAATTTAACGTGTGCTCATTATTTTTAGCCACAACCAGAAGAGGGTCTAACATTTAGAAAATCGAATTTTATTTACCGTATTTTTCGCCCTATAGGACGCACCGGCATATAAGACGCACCCAATTTATAGGTGCAAAATCTAGAAAAAAAAGATTCTGCGCCCAACAGTGATCTTCAACCTGCGGACCTCCAGATGTTGCAAAACTACAACTCCCAGCATGCCCGGACAGCCGTTGGCTGTCCGGGCATGCTGGGAGTTGTAGTTTTGCAACATCTGGAGGTCCGCAGGTTGAAGACCACTGGATAGAAGGTAATACTCACGTGTCCCCGCCGCTCCGGACCCGTCACCGCTGTCCTGTATGTCGCTCCATCGCTTTCGCCTCGTCCCCGTGGTGTCCCCGACGCTCCGGACGTCTTCTTCCCCGGGATCCACGCTCTCCGTCGCCGCCATCACGTCGCCGTCATCACGTCACTACGCACACCGCTCCTATTGGATGACGGGACGGCGTCGGAGAGCGTGATGACGTCGAAGGAGAGCGCCGCCATGCAGGGGATCCCGGCACGGAGCAGACACCGAGGAGGCAGGCACGGTCCCTCCCGGTGTCCTGTAAGCTGTTCGGGACGCCGCGATTTCACCGCGGCTGTCCCGAAAACAGCCCGACTTTCGCTTCAGACGCGGTGGTCAGCTTTGATCGCCGCATCTGAAGGGATAATACAGGGCATCACCGCAATCGGTGATGCCCTGTATTAGCCGCGGGTCCCGGCCGTTGATGGGCGCAGGGACCACTGCGATAGGTGTGTATTCGCCGTATAAGACGCACCGACTTTCCCCCCCCCCGCCGTATAAGACGCACCAACTTTTGGGGAAGAAAAAGTGCGTCTTATATGGCGAAAAATACAGTAAACATTTATTCAATTATAATTTTTCTTAGTGTCATTTCCACATCTGGTTTTGTCCAGAAATAATGATGAGAATATTGACTAAAATACTGAGCTACATGTGAATCAAGCTTTTGGCTCAAAAGACGGCAAAACTTGTAGTGGTATTTTTCCAAACAAGGCTTATTTCACACTATGCTTTGACAAACCTGGCCTCCACGAGAAAAGCTGAATACCTACTTACTTACCTACCAGGTTACCCATCTACCTACCTGGACACCTACCTGGCTACCTCCCTACCCACATACTTACCTATCAAGCTACCTACCCAACTGGCCTGCATAAATATGGATGTTTTTCTTGAGGAGGAGTTGGATGAGAAAGTTGGACTTGAGGAGGAATTGGAGATGGAATCTGTCGAAGGGATGGGGGAAGAGGAACCTACACAAGTTTACAGTGATGATGTTGACAATGAGGACCATGATGACCAACCTTGTCAGTATGGAAAGGAGACAGAACAAGCTGGGGACTTGAAAAAGCTGCCAATGATGGCGAGCTGTATGCTTTCTTACTTGTTCACTGTGAAGAAATAGGTAGGATCTCCAATCCGAAAAAAGTTGGTGCTTTGGAGTGCTCCTTTCCAGCAGGATGAGTGGGGAATTAGTAGCCACACAATCGGAAGGTAGGTAGAAAATAAAGATGTATTCCGGTATAGTACAAACATAGGATAACGCGTTTCGAGGGGTGGGGCCCCCTCGAATGCATTATCCTATGTTTGTACTATACCGGAATAAATCTTTATTTTCTACCTACCTTCCGATTGTGTGGCTACTAATTCCCCACTCATCCTGCTGGAAAGGAGCACTCCAAAGCACCAACTTTTTTCGGATCGGAGATCCTACCTATTTCTTCACAGCAAACCAGACGCCCGGGATCCTTATCCTTGAGGCGGCAGAGTGCGAGCAGCCCTTCCTGAACCATATGATCCTGGTATACCAGGGATCCAAGCCAAGTGTGGTGTTGTGCCCCGAGCGCAACATGAGAAGGTGAGCATACCTATACTCACAGCTAAATCTATATACCCCCACCCGAATAACGGCACATTGTTGCGCTTTTTTTTACATATTTGAGTCTTCTTACTTGTTCAGTGACAGGCATAGTATGGGCTTGAAGGAAAGAGAGGAGTACAAGATACCCATACTAAGTCCCTCAGTATATAGCCAGAATGGCGGATTTTTTTTCACATTCTGAAAAGAAGAGAATACATTACAACCAGCTTGCCATAGCTTTTCAACAGCGATCACCTGAGGAACGGGGTCCAGTCAACACTCCACTCCCTCTGCCAGCACTAGCCCTGCACCAGCAGCATCTTTACGTTGGAGTACATGATGACAAAGTTTTACATTCGGCAGTGGATGTTTTTGTTGAGCGCTCCGCTGTTCAGCAGAGGACGTCTTTGGTAAGCACTCTGACCTGTTTAGCCTTTCCTCAGCACTCTGGTATTACATGAGCAGAGGATGTCACGTTACCGTTGCAGGCAACAAGGCTTCCATGGTCATGGTCCGTACCATCAAGCACACGATGTTACCGCCGAGGTCGCTGATTGGCTGCATGATCACGATTTCCTCTGCTCATGTAACACCGGACAGCAGGCTGAACAGGGGATCTAAGTGGGAAAAGACACAGAGCTGATTAAGTTTTATTTTTTAACCTCTTAAAGACCAGGCGTTTTTCGTCCTTACGTTTAAAAAATCATAACTCTTAAAATTTTGCACCTAAAAATCTGTATTATGGCTTATTTTTTGTGCCACTAATTCTACTTCGTAATGATATCAGTCATTTTACCCAAAAATCTACGGCGAAACGGGAAAAAAAATCATTGTGCGACAAAATTGAAAAAATACAGCCATTTTGTAAATTTTGGGGGCTTCCGTTCCTACGTAGTACATTTTTCGGTAATAATGACACCTTAGTTTTATTCTCTAGGTCCATACGGTTAAAATGATACCTTACGTGTATAGGTTTGATTTTGTATTACTTCAGAAAAAAATCATAACTACATGCAGGAAAATGTATACGTTTAAAATTGTCATCTTCTGACCCCTATAACTTTTTTATTTTTACGTGTTCAGGGCGCTATGAGCGTTCATTTTTTCATGATATAAAAAGTCATCTTTTCATGATCTAAAAAGTGACCAAAAATACGCTATTTTGGACTTTTAAATTTTTTTTCGCGTACGCCATTGACCATGCGGTTTAATTAGCGGTATATATTTTTTAAATTGGACATTTCCGCACACGGCGATACCACATATGTTTATTTTTGTTTTTATTTACACTGTTTTTTTTTTTATTATTGGAAATGCCGGGTGATTCAAACTTTTATTAGGGGAAGGGATAATTCAAAGGGTTAATGATTTTTTTACACTTTTCTTTTGCAATATTATAGCTCCTATAGGGGGGGCTATAACATTGCATTTACTGATCTTTAACTGTGTTCAATGCATCTCCATAGGGATGCATTGATCAGGGTTTTCGGCGATTGATTGCTCAAGCCTGGATCTCAGGCTTGAAGCATTCAATCGGCAATCGGACTGCAGGAAGGAAGGTAAGAGACCTTCCTCTTGTAGTACAGCTGGTCGGGATGCCGCGACTTCACCGCGGCGATCCCGAACAGCTCCTTGAGCTAGCCGGGCACTTTTACTTTCACTTTTAGCTGCGTGGCTCAGCTTTGAGCGCGCGGCTAAAGGTGTTAATAGCGCGCGGCACCGCGATCAGTGCTGCGCGCTATTAAAGGCGGGTCCCGGCTTCACTATGACGCCGGTCCCGCTGCGATATGATGCAGGGTCACCGTGGGACCCCGCGTTATATCACGGGAGCGGGACCAAGGACGTACTCATACGTCCTTGGTCCTTAAGGGGTTAAAGTTGGATAACACCTATTGGAAAAGATTGACAAAAACTACCAGAAAATTCTTAGTCAACCTGGCACCAGGGATTTGTTGAGCCCAGTTTGACAGAAAAGGTTATTTTGCTTTCTTATCAGGCTACCTCACTGCTTCCCCTTAAAGAGTACCGGGCACCAAATAAACTGTTCTAAACTAACTCAGGCTATGTTCCCTAACTACTTCTAACACTCCAGCCCTTTAAAAAGCTGTGTATCATACCTTTATTCTTGCTCACATAGTGCAATCTCCCAGCAGGAGAAAGTGGGCATTACCACTTCTGCCCTCACATGGTTGCAGTGCTGTGATGAATAGAAGACCTCAGGCTCTATGCATGTCTCAGTCTGTGTTGCTATCAGTGAGGCTCTCCTGCAGGTTTCAGTCTGTGCAGCTTTCTGTGAGAATCTGTGGAGCTTTCACTTTCTGTGCAGCTGACAATCAAGCTCAGTGCAGAGAAACACTTCCTGAGTTAGGACTCCTGCCATGCCGGGAGGAGACCAAACTCACGGGCCCTGATTTACTAAGAGTGGAGTGTAGTTTTCTTTGTGGGTTTTAATTTCCACAATATTTACTAAGGTTTCCTTACATTTTGCACTTTTCCCTACACTTTGCTTTTTTTTTTTTACACCTGCTCTGATCGGCCAGGTTTTCCTCAGCTCAAATCCACTACATTTTCTGTGGAAACCTAAGTATATATGTTGGGTTTATGTGAAAATCTCCGGGACACGCCCCCTTTCCGGCAGCCATGCCCCTTTTGGGGGGGTTTCTCAGTAAAATATAGAGGTAGTTGGGTTTTTTTCAAATCTGGCGCACATTCTGGTGAAGACAGAATTTCTGACGCAATGCACCAGAATCTGGCGCACGACCCGATAAAACATGTCAGGTTTACAATAGTAAATCAGCGCCACGGTATTAATTGTGGCAGGAAACAGAACAGAGCCACCTAGTGGCCATTTTTTTCTATTACATTTTACACATATTTATGTTGATAATTTTAAAAGCAAGTGAAAGGGAAAGTGTCTGCTAATTACACAAGGAACGCTATATTAAAAGTTTTATTTGGTGACAAGTACTCTTTAAGCTTTTTTATTTACTTTTATGAAACAGCTCAAATCCATTCCTGGAAGCAAGGACCAGCAGCTAAGAGGATTACTTACACGCTGACCATACAAATCTAGGGACTTGATTCATAGCTTACACTGCTCAGTACTTCTCTTTATTGTCCTCAGTGCGTCTGCTGCCTTTTAGGGTATGCTATAAAGAGACACAGAAAAGCATGATCCCCTCTTTTGTATGTGCATTGTATGGGAGCCATCAGAGACATTAGGCTATGCCCAGCTCAGGGACAACTGGAAATTCGTTATGTAGCCTGCAGAGTGTAAAACAGGTGAGTGTAAAACTATGGAATATATTGGCACTAAATAAGCACAGCTTAAGCTGTGGCAGCAATGTGTGGATGAAGTAACTACTGTATGTATCTCTGCACAGTGTATGGATGTTGAAGCCTTGTACATATCTTCTATATGAATATATTGGTTTAGAAATGTAACTCCTGACCATCAAGCCTAAGTGAAATGAAGCCATGTAACATTCCCACAGAGATACTGCACATGCGCAAGATCCCATGTTGGCCGTGGCTCCACGACACTGTTGAGGGGCTTGGTGGTCAAGCAAAGCTACATGAAGAGATGGGAGTGGCAGTATATGGGCAACGGTGGCATCACTTTCCTTGAAACAAAGGGACTTTGCTTGCTAATCCTGCCAAGTAAATGAACATTTATTCAGCAGACTCCGATCTACTGCAGAAATTTGGCAAATTAATATTTTGCAGTGTGAACTGAGCAGCACGGCTCTGAATTTCCTAGTGAAAAGTCTGGTTAAAGGGGTACTCCGGTGAAAACCTTTTTTCTTTTAAATCAACTGGTGTCAGAAAGTTAAACAGATTTGTAAATTACTTCTATTAAAAAATCTTAATCCTTCCAGCACTAATTAGCTGCTGAATGCCTTTCTTTTTGGAACACTGATGACATCACGAGCACAGTGCTCTCTGCTGACATCTCTGTCCATTTTAGTAACTGTGCATAGCAGATGTATACTAAGGGCAGCATGGTGGCTCAGTGGTTAGCACTGCTGCCTTGCAGTGCTGGGGCCTTGGGTTCAAATCCCACTAAGGACAACAATAAATAAAGAGTTATTATTATAATGACATCAGCAAAGAGCACTGTGCTTGTGATGTCATCAGAGAGAATTACAAAAAGAAAAGAATTTCCTCTGTAGTATTCAGCAGCTAATAAGTACAGGAAGGATTACGATTTTTTAATAGAAGTAATTTACAAATCTGTTTAACTTTCCGGCACCAGTTGATTTAAAAGAAAAAAGGTTTTCACCGGAGTACCCCTTTACGCGCAAAACTTCCGCAGTGAGAATATAACCTGATACAGCTAGAAAATGTAGCTGCTGTTCAGCAGGCCTGATAACTGGGCTACATATTGGAATATAGTCATGTATTGGATGAGGTCCCATAAATCTTCTTGACCAAACTTTTTGGAATTGTTTTTGATTTTGGTAAATAGAATGAAAGAACTAGACACAATGAAATACAAACAACTAAATAGTCATTTTATTAAAACATAAGAGTAAAACTCTACAATAATGTTTACGACATTCGACCTAGCACATAAAGAGATGTTAGAAGTTTAAATTAATACTTAATGGTTCTCAGCCATAATTTACTTCTACAAATACCTGCTTGGTAATACAGGTGGAGATGTCTTTGTCTGCTGACAGTACAGGGTCAGTCCAAACATAATGTCCATAGCAAATAGTCGATTCTATAACACTTTAGTTTCCAGCTTTAGAATTGTTACTGGATTAGGAAGCAAAGAGGCTTGGTGTTATTAAATATACAATTTACATGATTGTAAATTTGTGTAAAAATACATTTTTGGCTCAAACCATTTTAGAAGATACAGTAATAAGTAGTTTTAGATTCTGCATAATATAACAATTGTACTATTAAGAAGAGGGTGAACCATGCCAGGCCACTTTATCGAATTCCATGTTCTGCAATGGTTCTCTTATAGGGCATATGGACAGGCGTGGTCTTCATGAGACAAGCTGCTTAAAGTGGTCCTGTTTGCAGTTTTTTTTTTTTAAGGTAAGTAAAGGCTGTTTAGGGGTCTTGACACTGAATATGTACATAACACTCATTAGCTAATTGACCCCTCTACAGAAATATCAGCATTTAAAAAGATATCTAAACAAGGCTTTGAAGCCACTGGGCGTTCAGCCCCTTCGACATTTAGTCACTCCCATCTGTGTGCCAGTCTCCTCCTCTACCCTCGATTAACAGCCACTAGGGACAAAAATTTTCTGGGCTTTAGCAACTGAGAAGGCCCAGTGGGCTCTTAAGTCTAATTTGCATACACTGATATCTCTGCGCTGAAGGGGTCAGTTAAAGGGGTACTCCACCCCTAGACATCTTATCCCCTATCCAAAGGATAGGGGATAAGATGTTAGATCGCCGCGGTCCCGCTGCTGGGGACCCCCCCGGGATTGCCGCTGCGGCACTGCGCTATCATTACTGCACAGAGCGAGTTCGCTCTGTGCGTAATGACGGGCGATACAGGGGACGGAGCAGCGTGACGCCATGGCTCCGCCCCTTGTGACATCACGGCACGCAGCCTTAATACAAGTCTATGGCAGGGGCGTGACGACCGCCATCCCCCCTCCCATAGACTCGTATTGAGGGGGGCGGGCCGTGACGTCACGAATGGCGGGGCCGTGACGTCACAATGTTCCGCCCCCTGTACTGCCCGTCATTACGTGCAGAGCGAACTCGCTCTGTGCAGTAATGACAGCGGGGTGCCGCAGCGGCAATCCCGGGGGTCCCCAGCAGCGGGACCGCGGCGATCTGACATCTTATCCCCTATCCTTTGGATAGGGGATACGATGTCTAGGGGCGGAGTACCCCTTTAACTAATGAGAGGGTCAAAAGCCTTTACACAGCCATGCACTTACTTTATACCCTAAAAACCTGATGAGAGGCCCACTTTAAGTTTGGTATACATCTAATATACCCAACATGACTTCTATAAGTTTAGATGCATGTCACTACAATGTAACTTTATGATACATTTGGCTGATACACAACAATAGTATACTGTACTGAAATATGTAGTCAACTAGGGTTTTCAATACATATGTATGTAATAAAAAAAATACATGCAAGACTTAAAGGCTTTGGACACCTTTTGAACACCAAACTTTACCTATTTAAATGGGCACTGTCAGATTCAAAAACTTCTTATATGTTGTACATCTTGGCAAAACATTAACCTTTCTAATATACTTCATTAAAAAAATGTTATAAATTTTATAGATATCATGGCTTATAAAAAGACCACTAGGGGTCCTCATACCATCCAGAATATAACCTTGTATGGCTGCAGCATTATCTTTGTCCCATTTGAAGCACAGATAGGGACAAAGTCCAGTAAGTGAGGGCTGAACTAGCACTCTTCTGTGCTCAGTCCTGTCCTATCAGACTGCAGAATTAAAACAGGGAGAAGGGGGTTAAAAAAAAGCTGCTGCCTGCAGTGACTGTACGAATAGACCCAGCACAGCAGGCTCAGGGAGGAAGATGAGTCATGCAGAGGGAGGACACGCCCCTCCAGAGCACAGAATGATAAACCAAGTGAGACACTGATAGAGGTGTTTGTGAAAGAAATATAGGTCCTAGATACACAAAAATTATATGATCAGAATTAGGTACTGAGTAACATATACCTTTTGTGGGATATGACAGATACTCTTTAAAAGTCTTGCTTTGCACTTGGTTCAAAAACACTTTCTCTTTAAGTCTTAATTAAAAATGCTGCATAATTTCTCTCCTACAGCCTCTGCAGTTTCCTGTGGGTGCTCTGCTTTCTCTCTACACTCCCCATGTGATTCTCACTTGTAATTTCTTTGTATCTGCTCCCCTCTCTTTCTCCAGCCTGTGGGAGCTGCTCTTCAAGGATCCTCCCCCCATTCGCAATATGAGCTGATGTGTAACCCCTTTACCTCTTTGCTGCTATCTCTAATACTGAGTCTGTCTAATGGGTTTATCTTTTCTTTCCCTTTAGCAGAAACTAAATGGTAGAACATTTCTAATGAAGACTATTTAGTAGGCTGCTTAATTCTGCATCCAGGAAACAAAAGAATAACTTAAAAATGCAATTCAAAATGTGTCAACAGCCTTTAATAGTAAATGTATGCAACCATGTAGGCATGCAACAGCATACATCTGGGGCATATTGTCATGGCACTTTTCAAACATGTACACTAACCATAGTGCCTGAATGCTGTGAATGTAGCCTTATTTAATACTACTGAGACACTTTCAACAATCATTAAAAATGCATTCTCCTATGTCAAATTAATGGGCAAGTAAAAAGTTTAGGACAATTAATTTAAATAACAATAGGTTAGTAATAGTTCATAGAAAAGTGTGTAAAAAGGATCCTCTACAATCGTGACCTGAAAGTTCTTTTGCACAGTAATCACATATACATTTCTTTAAGGCTTATTTCCTGTGTGCCTTAAGGTTTATTCATACATCACGGTCAAATAATTATTTTTTTTCGCCACATCGCTGCTCCCGTCCTCCGGTGTGGTCTTCCTCCTGGTTGCCGGTGGTTGACACGTCACACTGTGGCGATAGGCTGAGCGGCAGTGTGAGGTATTGAGCCTGGCACCAGGAAGAATACAAGTGCCAGGGCTCAATACGTCATACTGCTGCTCAGCTTATCACTGATTGAGGCTAGACATCGCTGCGTCTGATGATTAGCTGAGCAGCAGTGTGACACAGTGTAATGCGAGTGCAGCAGGGGATGGGAGCAGCGATATCAGGGCAATGGTGGCAGGTAAGTCAACATTTTTGTTTTATATGCCAATAGCGTGGGGATAATAGAAAAAAAAAGTTATACTATGAGTAACCCCCGTGTATCTGTTTTACTTGGAGTACTTCTTTAATGTGTTCCTCCAGTTCTTAACCTTCCATAAATCCTTTCTCTTCCTCTTGCCTCCTGCATTGATCACTAATTCTAAATTCATTGAAAAAACCCATACATATGATGGCGAGAGGAAATTAGTTTATTGCTTTACTGAAAGAGCAGGTTACAGCTGCTGCCGTGAGAAGTCAATTGAGAGGGGTCAGGAGAAAGAAGTAGCAGCTGCAGACATTTCTAATACATTCTCTATTGTCTCACCCTAGTGCTGGATTCATAGCAAATTTGCTTATTACTGTGTGTGATGTCTTCCATGCTGCTGCCACATGTTGGTATGAGTTACAATAAAACATCTACTGGAAACAGCATCTGTGTCTCTCGCTGCAGCTTCTACCTTCTTCTTTCTTTACCACAGATGCCTAAGGGGAGCAGCAGCTGTAACCTGATCTCGCATTAAATGTAAAAATCTGTCATGTACGCCTCAAGTGTACAGATTTAATCAGTGAATTAAGAGTAAGTGATCGGTGCAGCAGGGGGGAAATAAGAATAAGTCTGATAAGTGGCGAAAGTAGTTTTTTACTGTACCAGAAAGATACATTACAAAATTTCTTATCGTTGTTTGTACTATTGATTTAGAGAAAGTTGTTCAAAACTGGAAGTACAATTTAAAGTGTAACTCCAATCAAGCTGCATTAGCAGGATATCTGTTTAAATCTCCAGTCAACTCCTTATCCTGAGACTACAGTGATCTGCATATGGATTTGCGGGAAGTCCATACAACTTGCACAGTGTTTCATAAAAACTGATCTTGATCGTTCTTCTTTTGGGCTACGTAGGTGCTGGTGAATTGAACAGATAGCCTGTCACCAAACCGTGATTGGACTTACGCTTTAGGAAACAGGTTTGATGTGTTCAGGTCTCCTATTGCCAATACTACCTGTGCTTTGCTGGCTCATGGTAGACATTGGTGAGGATTGTGATTCTGGTCGATAAACCACATGTAGAGAAACACAGTTTTGTGGAGGACCCAGCCTACACCGGGTCCAGATGTGCGTAGTCACAGATTAAATATTTCTCATTTACTTTACTACATTTGTAGGACATTGCAGGCTTCAGGGAGTAAGCTCCAAAATATAGTTTGAGAATTAGAGCTGCAACGTGATACTTAGTTTGGTAAATTTCGATAAAAACTTGTACTATTTCTACTATCGAACAATCTAATATTTTCCATCAAGGCTATGTGAAAAGTTTCTTCGTACTTTAGATGCAGAAGAGACGTAAAAAAAAATGGGCGTAGAACTATAATGTAATACTGCGAGCAATGAAGAGGTGCACAAACTTTATTTAGCTCGAGGGCCACACTACTGGACTTCAAGAGGCCCAATATATGGTGCATTCCAGAGATTGCTCCATACAAAGTGTCTGCTTCAAGTACCTGCATGTACAGTTCCTGCCAGTGACTGCCCCATGGACACACAGACTGTCCAATTAAGCTTACTGACCGGCAGATAGCGTTTAGTTGTTTTTGTGTCTTTTGGGACACATCAGCAAAAATAACGGCCAGGACTCACAACGGCATCAGGTTGCGCACCACTAATACAGCGTCATTGTTTGCACCAAAGTGTAAAAATTGCTGCACATAAAGATCAAATTCCAATTTGGATCTTAACAAAAATGGAGAATGTAATCCCAACTTAACTTGTGAGTGTCCTTCCTATTAGGTTTCCTAGTTAGACAACAATCTTGTACTTAAATCTTTAAATTCACCATCTCAACAATACATATATACATGAAACTTACATACACACAACATCTATTTCAAGTTTTTGGTCTTTGCACACAAGTTCTACATAAAGTTTTTCTAGCATTGTGAACGTGATGTTCTTATCTATAGAAAAAAAATTACAAATGTTAAAATTGTTTTGGCTCTTTAAAAGACGACAAAGTATTCCCCATTGTGAAGGCTCTCGTGTTGAAGAAGATGTCTTTTAGTCGAAAACCTTTCGCTACATTCAGAACACGAAAAGGGTTTTGCTTTTGCATGATTCCTTTTGTGAAGGAAAAAATTAAAATATGACCGGAATCTTGTACCACATTTAATGCATCCATACGGTTTGGCTCCTGCTAGAGTATAATGTTGCTTCCCAGAATTGGATAGAAAACAACCATCCGGGCCTGTCTGTGCAACGTCTCTATACCTTGTCTGAACCATTTTGCTTGCAATAGTACTAACCTTCTTGTAGGTCAGAGTTGACTTGTTGTGAAGACATGCCACAATCCTTTGTCCTATGTGGATTTTCTCATGTCTTCTGAGGTTTGAGCTCCACAAAAATTTCCTACCGCATTCCTGACAAACCAAAGGCTTTTCATTGACGTGAACCTTCAGGTGCCTGGTAAGGTTCGATTTCCACCCAAAACATCTTCCACACGTGAGACACCTGAATGGTTTCTCTTTTGTGTGAACCTTTTGGTGCCTGCGGAATTTAAATCTACAGGTGAACGTTACCCCGCATTCGCTACAAATAAGGGTCTTCTGCCTTTTGTGGACGCGCTGGTGCTTTTTCAGATCCAAACAACTGTTGAAATAATTTCCACACTCTAAACATGGAAAGAGCTTAACCACGGTGTGGATCTCATCGTTGCTCACGTAGTAGACGTTCTTGGTGAACAGCTCAGCACACTCATTGAGAGTTTGGGTGTCCATGTTGGAGCTTGAAGGTACATTAAATGGTTTGCATCCTTTGCCTCCAATATGGACCCTTTGATGTCGCTTGAGATTAGAGTTCCAGCCAAAACGTTTACCGCATTTCATACACTGGAACGGTTTCTCGCCAGAATGGGTTTTTAGGTGGCTCTTCACCTTAGAACTCGAAGAGAACTGTTTTCCACATTCAGGACAGGCATGTGCCCCTTGCGAGGAGTGCAGCTTCTGGTGCTTTTTAAGTGATGTAATACATGTATAATTCTTTCCGCACTGAAAACAGGGAAACGGTCTCACTTCGGTCTCAAGTTCGTCCCATGCATCTTCGTTATCACATCTTGAGATCACAAAGTCTTCTTTCATATGAGTCTTCAAATGTCTTTTAAGATTTGACTTCCAGCTAAAACTTTTCCCGCATTTTATACAAGAGAACGGTCGCTCTTTCACATGGGTTTTAAAATGGACGTGAAGTTGGAAAAGGGATGAAAAATAATCCCCACATTCCGAACACTGTACTGGTTCTGTTTTCGGCAGAACTTGGGGGGAATAGTCAAACTCACTGACATGTGTAGGGGAGTCCTCTTCCTTTTTAATGGTGTGTGTCAGCTGATGGGATAAATAGGCAGATTCATTATTAAATCTCTTACCGCATACATTACACCGATACTTGTGCAATGACAGGTTTATGGGGGCCGGAATTGAGTTTTCATTCATTTTTGAATCTTTTTAATTGAACGTGTAGATGACTGTGACAAAGCCACTCAGAGGATCAATGGTCCATTCGCAATAAAAACTTTTGCTGAAAATGGGAAAAATTGGATCCACTGGATGAACAACTGCAACATCTTCAGTCTAGTAGGAAAAAAAAAACAGGAAAACGAATGAGCATACATAAATGTTTATATCAGTATGGACACTCTAACATGTGGATCTCAACCTTGGTGAGGCGGAGATCTATTCTACTAATATAGAAGTTGCAAAAACCCTGAAAAAAATTGAGCTACTCACAGGAACAATGAAAAAAGTATATCATTATTTATATTGCAACAGTGTAGGACACAATAAAACCATCACAAAACAAAGAGGAACAGCTAATAAGACGGCAACCCTAGGACATGATGATCATAATTAATAATACAAGTATGGAAAATATAGGCAAAATAACAATTTATATAATCTGATAGAAAAGTATATCTTCTATAAGGCTAGGCACTTATACTTTTCAATCAAATGATATAAATTGTTATTCCTCCCTACTTTGCATATATTATACATTTATTAGTAATTATGATCATCATGTCCCAGGCATTTTTCTGCCTTCTTGTTTTTACAATGTTTTTATTGCGTATTACACTGTTGCAATAATAAAATGATATTCTTTTTTCATTGTTCTTTTGAGTAGCTCCATTTTTTAGGATTTTTGTGATTATTGGGAGTCTATATTTAGGCTATTTACACAGTCTTTGGGTGTATACGTATTGTGGTACGGATGCCTAATATCTTGCTTGACCACTATATGTAGTATATTGTTTTCCCTTGTGTGTGTATATATGTATACATGTTTGATTTTGTTCATTTATATAGAAGTTGGTAAAGATCTACATTACAAAACATAATGGGGGAGATTTATCAAAACCTGTGCAGAGGAAGAGTGGTGCAGTTGCCCATAGCAACCAATCAGATAGCTTCTTTCATTTTCCACAGGCCTCTAAAGAGGCCTGTGGAAAATGAAAGAAGCAATCTGATTGGTTGCTATGGGCAACTGCACCACTCTTCCTCTGCACAGGTTTTGATAAATCTCCCCCAATGTTTCCAACTTCAGAGAAGCAAAGGGGTTAAAGGGGTACTCCGGCGCTAAGACATCTTATCCCCTATCCAAAGCATAGGGGATAAGATGCCTGATCGTGGGGGTCCCGCCGCTGGGGACCCCCATGTCACGCCCCCTCCCATAGGCTTGCATTGAGGGGGCGGAGCCGTGACGTCACAATGCTCCTGCCACGTGATCGCCAGTAATCAGACCCGGAGCAAACACGCTCCGGGGACTGATTTAATGGGGTGCAAGACCACAGGGGTCCCCAGCGGCGGGACCCCCGCGATCAGGCATCTTATCCACTATCCTTTGGATAGGGGATAAGATGTCTTAGCGTTGGAGTACCTCTTTAAAATGCTTATCCCAAGATCTAAAGTTATTCCCTATCCACAATATAGTGTTTAACTAGCTTATTGGTGTGGGTTCGAACGCTGGGACCCCAAGCAATACAGGAACAGGAGCCCCTTGTCCCCAAACAAATAGAGTGGCAGCGCACACGTTCTATAAAACTGTAGGCACCCTCTGTTGCGATATCCTTCTGTACAAGCAATGTTTCAGATTTTCCTTCTGGAAACCTCATTCATATGCTGTGGAAATATATCTACAGCACATCCCTTTCCAATGCAGATTTGTTGACAATTTTTCCACCTGAATTCAATGGGAATATCATAATCCATAAGAAAACACAAAGGTTGCAGAATTTGTAGCAGATTTACTGCGAATCCCTGGAAAATCTGCAAAAAAAACAAAAACAAAAACCCAACAACTTAGATGGGCACTGTCATTTAAAAAGACTTTTGACATGTTCTAGAGACGCCAATCACTAGAACAGCATGGAGAACAGATGGCAGAGCATTCTCTCCTTTGTCCTCGTGGCAGGAGACGGACTTCTACAGTAAATCTATTGGCTTTTTTTTTTTTTGAATGACAGTACACGTTAAAATAAAATAAAAAACGCTATTCTTGCCTCTGGTTTGTCTCAGCTCGTTCATGTAATTGTTTTAGCCAATCAGAGGCTTTATCAGCCACATTTCACAACGTCGAAGGAAAGAAGAAAAAAAAACATTCGGCACTTGCTCTTCCTTTGTTCACATGGTGGAATGTCCGAGCAGAATCTGCCAGTAAAATTCAGTTGCAGCAGCGTCCTATTGTTTTCAGGGGGATTCTGCTGTACTGTGCACACGGTGGAATTTCTGATTATAGCGACACGTCAATCCTTTCTGCGGAATCCACTCGTGAATAAATTGCCATCTATGGGGATGGTGCATTTTCCATCAATCGCAGCACCGGCACGTTTCGCCCGTGTCAACATACCCTTAAAGCTAGGTTCAGACTACAGAATCTCTGGCCAGAGATTACGAGGATGGTCGGCACTGACTAAATCAGTCGGCACTAGGATAGCACAGACGTTGCCAGTCGCAACAGAGGGCAATGTATTCTGCTGAAAGAATGAGCAAGATCATTCATTCAGCGGCATCATTTTAGCAGCAGAAGCTCCGTCGCTGAAATCCTGTAGTTTGTACAGTGCAGCGGAATCTCATTGATAGCAATGGGATTCTGCCGCGCCATAATTTCCAATCGTAGTTTGTAAGCTAAATTACGCTCAGAAATTCCATATTCTGAACCCCGTCTAAGGGTATGTTCAAATTGCGGAATTCTGCGGGCGGAGATTCCATCAGGCGGCCGCCACCGAAAATACTTCAGCGGAAGGACTGCGGGGCACTGTGCCGTCACCATTGACGGCTATGCAGTACTCGCGGAATTCCGCGCAAATAATTAACATGTTCTTTCTTTATGCGGAACAATTTCAGCGGCGGAATTGTCTGCCTCTGAAATTCCACAGTGTGAACAGGTCTCGCGGAAACCCATTCACACTGATGATAATGTTCACAGCGCATAATTTTACTCGCAGAATTCCGCAGTGTGAACGGGGCCTAAGGGTATGTTCACCAGGTGAAATATTCTGGGCGGACAGTCTGCAGGCCGATCGGAAATGCGCCATCTCCGTACACGGCAATGCATTTTCGAGCGGCTTCCGCAGAAAGAACTGACACGTCATTTCTTGCTGCGGAGTCCGGAATCGGAATTTCCACGGCAGATGTTTCTGCTGCGGAAATTCTGTTGTGTGCACGGGGCAGAAGAATCCCATTGAAAATGGGACCCTATTGAAACGGAATTTCCAAGGTGAATTTTTCCGCCGTGTGAACGAGGCCTAAGGGTGCTCAATTGGTTATGGATTTTACGTGCTGGGAAATCTGTGGTGGATTTTTCTACCTACTGGCTTCGCAGATTCGCCGCGTCCCATTGAAGTCAATAGTTAGCAAAACGTGCCGCTGATTTCCCGTGCGTAAAACCCAAGACGGATTATGTACGTATCAAGGTACCTTAAAATAGTTACATAGGGGAAACGTTTTGGCCTGTTGACATTTCGGGGTGGGGGTGGGTTCCAGTATCTTACAGTTTTTGAGTCTGACATAGCCCTTAAGAATGGGCATGAAGGTGGTGCGCGGCTCCGTGGTAAGAAGCCATAAGTATAATGTACAGTATACCCGTTTTTTGTTTCGTTTTTACGGTATCTGTATTGATAAGCGTAGCACAATTTAATGCACAACAGACTTAGGCTTCTTTCACACTGCCTTTGCGCCCCGTCGAGAACGGCCGTCAAACTCTTTTTTTTTTTTTTTCAGTTCGACGGCCGTTCTCGACGGGGCGCAACGGGCAACACAGGTTCCGATGGACCCCATAATAGTCAATGAGGTGCGTCATGCGTAGCGTTTTTTTTCAGCGGGAGAAAAACAAAGCACAAGCAGTATCTTTCTTCCGTCATTCTCCCCGGCAGCCCCCACACTTCCGTGTTACAATGGTAGTGTGAATGGGGCATTTATACATGCAGTGTTTCCCAACCAATGTGCCTCCAGCTGTTGCACAATGCTGGGAGTTGTAGTTTTGCAACAGCTGGAGGTGCGTTAGTTGGGAAACACTGCAATACGGGCATATCAATGTATACGTGCGTTCAGCCTTAAAAGGTCACACCCCCTTTTTTTTTACATGTATGGAAAAGGTAGAAATGGGAGGGGCCTAGGTCAATATGGGGGTCAATACGGCACGCTGGGAGTTGTAATTTTGCAACAGCTGGAGGTGCGTTAGTTGGGAAACATGCAATACGGGCATATCAATGTATACGTGCGTACAGCCTTAAAGGTCACACCCCCTTTTTTTTTACATGTACGGAAAAGGTACAAATGGGAGGGGCCTGGATCAATATGGCGGTCAATACGGCACGCTGGGAGTTGTAGTTTTGCAACAGCTGGAGATGCGTTAGTTGGGAAACACTGCAATACGGGCACATTAATGTATACGTGCGTACAGCCTTAAAGGTCACACCCCCTTTTTTTTACATCTATGGAAAAGGTACAAATGGGAGGGGCCTGGATCAATATGGCGGTCAATACGAACGCCGTAGTTCATGCGATTTAGGCTACGTAGCCAAATTAATGACACAATCCCAGTATCCTCTCCCAGCACTACAGGGGTTAATAGAATAGGTCTAGTAATAAATGCAGATAAGTAATACAGAGTCCTTGTCCCCATATAAGGCTCAGGGGGTGATGGGCTGCAGTGTCCGTCCCCTTATATACCTCCATACACACACATACTCACATCTACTGATCATCACCGATCCCCTCACCGGAGACACTGTCCCCCCCGGTCCGGAAAAAAAAACTTCAATCACAACAAAAACAGCTGCTGCAACTCGCTGAGGATCATGGGTCATGTAGTGCAGGAGGGAAAAACATTACTGTAAGCGGAGGGAGAGGGGGGTGTGCGCATGCGCGGAAGGCTCCGGTGCCCCCGTCGCGTCTACTTCCTATACACAGTCCTGACCTGGTTCCTGTTCTCCTGATGGTGCTGACCAGTGTGTGGAGGGAATGGAGGAGGAGGGGGAGGGCTGGGACAGCATTGTGTACCGCCAGTCACCACATGGAGGGAACAGAGAGCTGGGTGCACACAGCACCTCTGCAATATAATGGTATTATTGGTATAGGGAGATGCTCGGAATGTTATTTCCTAAAATAAAAATGGTTTCTTAACCAAAGTGCCTCCAGCTGTTGCAAAACTACAACTCCCAGCATGCTCGGAAGGGCATGCTGGGAGTTGTGGTCTTGCAACAGCTGGAGGCACCCACTTTGGGAAACATTGTTAGGGTTGCCACATTTCTTGCAAAAAAAAAAAAAAAAAAAATATATATATATATATATATATATATATATATATATATACACCAGTTATGCTAATTAGCATAATTAATTATATATGCGTAACATCACAGGATACACATATGTGGGGGACATTTTGGCCTATTCTGACCCATGTAACTTTTTATTTCTCCTTATACGGGGCCTGTATGAGGCTCATTTTTTGCGCCCCGATCTGCAGTTTTTAACAGAACCATTTTTGTTTTGATGGGACTTTTTGATCGCTGTTTTTTTTTTTAATTAACTTTGGGAGTTGCAGTTAGTTACTAACTACAACTCCCAGCATGCCCTGATACAGCCTGTGGCTCAGCAGCTGCTCCAAACGAAAATTACAACTCCCAGCATGTTGGACTATATAATAGTATATAGTATAAGTCAGTGTTTACAAACCAGGGGTGCCTCCAGCTGTTGCAAAACTACAACTCCCAGCATGCCCTGATACAACTTGTGGCTCAGCAGCTGCTCCAAACGAAAATTACAACTCCCAGCATGTTGGACTATATAATGGTATATAGTATAAGTCAGTGTTTCCCAACCAGGGGTGCCTCCAGCTGTTGCAAAACTACAACTCCCAGCATGCCCGGACAGCCGTTGGCTGTCCGGGCATGCTGGGAGTTGTAGTTTTGCAACAGCTGGAGGCGCTCTGGTTAGGAAACACTGGTATAGGTTATGGTGCAACATTCCGGGAGTTGGAGGATGGGTTGGATAAATACCGACCATTGCATTGCCGGCATTTTTAATACAGTGATCCCTCAACTTACAATGGCCTCAACATACAATAGTTTCAACATACAATGGTCTTTTCTGGACCATAGTAAGTTGAAACCAGACTCAACATACAATGCTACAGACAGTCCAGATCTGCGAAACATGTCAATGGCTGGTAGAACTGACCAATCAGAATGGGCAATTTACTGGTAAAACCCCTGTATTACTGAAGCGTATGCACTGACTGATGTCTGATAGCGTCCCCCACAGTACAGGGAGGTATTACACGACTCCATGTTACTTTTTAGGACACTGTGTTCTGTACAGGACCCCGAAGAAGCTCCTGTCCTCTGCATAGACCAGTGTTTCCCAAGCAGAGTGGCCCCAGCTGTTGCAAAACTACAACTCCCAGCATGTCCGGACAGCCTTTGGCTGTCCGGGCATGCTGGGAGTTGTAGTTTTGCAACAGCTGGAGGCTCCCTGCTTGGGAAACACTGACATAGACAGTGATTACAGCTCCCAGCAGATCTTTATTACTTTTATATGTAAGGATTTGCTTTATCTATATTAGTTATCTACTTATTTTTGTTTAATCCTCACTTTTTCCTATTTTTGGATGATATTTTGGTGCCTTTAGAACCAATTACCAGGTTTCCATAGAGTTCTGGTCTCAACATACAATGGTTTCAACATACAATGGTCGTCCTGGAACCAATTAATATTATAACTTGAGGGACCACTGTATAAAAATACTGGCAAGGGGGCCAAAATACCTTCTGTGCTGGTAAAATACTGGTACGTGTGAACGTACCCTTAGGCCTCATCCACATTGCTGACATTCTACCTGGAACTTTGTTTGCAGCAGAGTCCCATTGTTTTCCTTTGTCACATTTTCTGCTGCAGAAAACCTACAGCGTTGGTGCTACGCACACACTGGATCCGAAGCTGTGGATTTTACAATTGCAGATTTTACAACTTCCATTCCACAGTGGATCCCGTGTGCTCCCCGTCGAGAACGGCCGGCGTCAAAGTCTCTCTTTTTTTTTTTCTGACTTTAACAGTTGTTCTCATAACGGGGAGCAACGGCAAACAATGGGTTCCAGCAGCTCACATTCACTATTATGGGGGCCACCGGGACCCGTTATGAATAACAGAAGAAAAAGATGGCACATGCTTAAATTTTTCTCCCGTTACTCTGCCTGGCTCTCCCAACGGCAGTGTGAAAGGGGCCTTACACGTTCATTTTAAAAGGGAACCTGTCACCAGTTTAATGCTGCCAAAACCATGGCAGCATAAAACTGGCGCAGGCAACACGATCCCAGGACTGTTATGTCACATGATCGGCCCCAACAAAAAATCAGTAGCTATGGAGTGAGGCACATTGCCATGCGCTTCTCCTGTATATATCTAGAGGGGGGGTCACAGCACAGAGGTCCCGACCGACCGAAACATATGACTTGTCTGTGTAATGCTATAAAATAGGGAGGAATGAAAAAAATATAACAGTTCAGTCACATATAATTACACTTTTTTAAAGGGTTACTCCGCTCCCCAGTGTCCAGAACATTGAGTTCCGAACACTGGGTGCGGGTTTCCGTGTTTATGCCCGCCCCATCGTGACATCACGCCCCGCCCCCACAAATCAAGTCTATGGGAGGGGGCGTAACGTCACGAGGGGGCAGGCGTGAACACAGAAGCCCGCACCCAGTGTTCGGAACTCAATGTTCTGGACACTGGGGAGCGGAGTAACCTTTTAAGGTTTATTAGCATGAAACCAGAAAACCCCTTCAGGGCATTGGCTTCATGGTTGCACTTGTTCCCCTAGCAACATTGCAAGCAGGCTTCATGGGAGGCTACACACAAGACAATCTCCATTTCCACCAGCATACAAATGTTGCAACAAGATTTTCATGCAGCTTTGCTTTGTCTGTATTCACACATACGCATGAAGCCTATATTGTTACGGGCCCATATTGTACCTACAATTTTTTTCTGATGGTGACAAGTGTCTATACTTTCTTTATTAACCAGAAAAAAAAAAAAAACTATACAGGGGTTATATAGACATCTATATAATGACGTATGCAAAAGGTTGCATGAAATGGGTGTTGAAAGCAGCTAATTGGTTATGTCCATTTTCTGCGTATTTCTTCTCTAAATACATTTCTTCTTACATTTCAACTTGAGGCGCCATCTTCGATGCACGATAGGAGGGGGGAGCAAACAGGTGGGAGGGGGTCCACCTTTTGCTCAGCAAGTATCTTAGTAAGTAGTTTAGGAAAATAGACATTTTATATTAGTACTATCTGAGTACCCGGCGTTGCCCGGTTTTCCTTCCTAATCCTTGTTGGGGAGGAAAATAAACAAAGGAGGAAGCTTTTGACTTCATATCCCATCCTCATATATTGTTGTCATATCCTAACCTCCTATCCCGTCCTCCTATCTCGACCTCCTGTCCAGTCCTCCTATCCCGACCTCCTATCCCATCCTCCTATCTTGACCTCCTGTCCGACCTCCTATACCGTCCTCCTATCCCAACCTCCTATCCCATCCTCCTATCCCCACCTCCTATCCTGTCCTCCAATCTCGAGCTCCTATCCTGACCTCCTATCCCGTCCTGCTATCTCGACCTCCTATCCCATCCTCCTTTCACGTCCTCATATCTCGACCTCCTATCCAGAACTCCTATCCTGTCCTCCTATCCCGTCCTCCTATCCTGTCCTCCAATCCCGACCTCCCATCCCGTCCTCATATCCCGACCCGTACCTCCAATCCTGTCCTCCTATATCAACCTCCTATCCCAACCTCCTATCTCAACCTCCTATCCCGTCGTCCTATCCTGTCCTCCTATCCCCACCTCCTATCCCGACCTCCTATCCTGTCCTCCAATCTCGAGCTCCAATCCCGTCCTCCTTCCTCGACCTCCTATCCCGTCCTCCTATCCCGCCCTCCTATCCTGACCTCCTATCCCATCCTCATATCCCGACCTGTAATATGTGTACCAGGTATTGAAATATCTCCAGCAAAAACCCTGACCCTCACAAATGGGGGTAGTTAAGCGTTAAATTAACTATCCTATATTTTTAGTGGACATATAAGTAACATGTGACCAAGTATTATCGAAATATCTCCAGCCGTTTGGAAGTTATGCAGTAACATATATTTCCTATAGACTTGAATGGGACTTTAAACATAAACCCCGCCCCTGGCAAATGGGGGTGAGTAAGGGTTAAATCACCTATCCTATGTTTGTTGTTGACATATAAGTAATGTGTACCAAGTTTCATGTTAATATCTTTAGCCGTTCGAAAGTTTTTGTGGAACATACACAGACATATATACATACACACATTGAGTTTTATATATATATATATATATATATATATATATATATATAGATTTATCTTAGTATATATCAATCCACTACACAGTGACCATATAGAAGTACAGTATATACAAGCTGCTCTCGAGCTCGAGTGCTATGCGTATATGTGTGCGCGTATATATGTGTGTGTATATATATATATGTGATTACAGTTACATCTAATGACTCACAGGTGACATCCTCTCCGAGTTCTTCACTTTCTCTTTTCTTCCGCATCCGGCTCGGGGCATCTTGAAGACTTCTTCCATCCACAACTCATCTCCATAGAATCTGCCAGACAAATATTTAACCTCTTAAGGGGGAACTCCATTGGAAACAAGTAGAAAACAAATGTTTTCAAATCAACTGGTGCCTGAAAGTTAAACAGATTTGTAAATTACTTCTATTAAAAAATCTTAATCCTTCCAGTACTTGTTAGCTACTGTATGCTACAAATATACTACAGAGACATTTGTGAATTTCTTTTCTGTCTGACAACAGTGCTCTCTGCTGACACCTCTGTCCATATCAGGAACTGTCCAGATTAGAATAATATCCCCATAGAGAACCTCTCCTGCTCTGGATAGTTCCTTACAGGGATAGAGGTGTCAGTAGAGAGCACTGTGGTCAGACAGAAAGGAAATTCACAAATTTTTCTGTAGTATATCTGTAATATACAGCAGCTGATAAGAACTAGAAGGGTTAAGATCTTTTAATAGAAGTGATTTACAAATCTGTTAAAAAACTTTCTTGCACCAGTTGATTTGAAATGTTTTTTTTCCCACCGGAGTTCCCCTTTAAGGACACGGCGTATCTAAACGTATCTGACCCCCCCCATCATAGCGGGTCGGTCCCGGCGGCTAACGATAGCTGGGACCCGTGGCTAATACCGGTATTAACCCTTTAGACGCGGTGATCAAAGTTGTCTAAAGTAACAAAAAATTAAATAAAAGCATTTCCTGCAGCTCAGTCGGGCTGATCGGTACCACCGCGGTGTCCCGATCAGCTGTTAGGACACAAGGAAGGTCCCTACCTGCCTACTCGGTCAGATCGCCCATTCATTGAGATCCAGGCAGGAGCAGTGGCGCGCCGATAACACTAATCAATGCTATGCTATAGCATTGATCAGTGCTGGCAATCAGACTATTGCATGTTATAGTCCTGCAAAAAAAAAAAATTTGTAAAAAAATTTAAAAAAAAGTTAATAAATGTGATTTAATCCCATTTAAAGAATAAAAAGCAATCAAAAAAGTCTGATCAAAATAAAAATGGTCCTGATAAAATCTGCAGATCACGGTGCAAAAAATGAGCCCTAGACATTCCTGTACGCGGAAAAATAAAAAAGTTATAGGGGTCAGAAGATGACATTTTTAAACGTATTAATTTTCCTGCATGTAGTTATGATTTTTTCCAGAAGTACGACAAAATCAAACCTATATAAGTAGGGTATCATTTTAATCATATAGACCTACAGAATAATGATAAGGTGTTATTTTTACTGAAAAGTTCACTGCGTAGAAACGGAAGCCCCCAAAAGTTACTAAATGGTTTCACGAAATTTTGGTTTTGCTGTAAAACTTTGGGTAAAATGACTGATGTCATTACAAATTAGAATTGGTGGCGCAAAAAACAAGCCATCATATGGGCCTGTAGGTCCAAAATTGAAAGGGTTATAATTAAAAAAAATTAAGGATGGAAAAACAAAAGTGCAAAAACGTAAAAACGCTGAATCCTTAAGGGGTTAAGGCTCTTTTGGGGATCAGAATGGGAAGTTGCTGGCCTATTTAGCGAGGTCTAGCCGGCCTGCGGCTTCTATCCCTTGTATTAAGAGTGGGGATGGGTCGGTAGTGTCTGACCCCCAACTGATTAATTCGGTCTTTAGGGACTTTTACTCTTCCTTGTACTCGGCCCCTCCTAAACCATGTCAGGGGGAAATTGTCTGTTCCTTACAGGATCTCTCTCCCTTGACTTAGTTGCTCTCAGGTAGAAGCGCTGGATGCCCCTTTAGTGCTGAGGAAGTAGGGCAGACTATTCGTGATATTCCCCATGGGAAAACCCTGGGTCTAGACAGGATGGTTGGGGACTGGTACAGGATTAATGAGGAGTGTTTGACCCCTATATTGCTTAAATTGTTCCACTCAATTGCTGTGGAGGAATCTCTCCCAGACTCCATGAGGGACATTTATCAATGTTTGCTTATGTATTCCTTTTTTTTAGTACTTTTTTCTTTACTTTTTTTTTTGCTTATGTGCGACGTATTTATCATCTGGTTTCAGCCTGTTGATAATTTTCTTTCACGTAAGCATTTTTTACTTTTTTACTTTGGTAGTAGCTTTTTCTGCTCCATGTTTGAGCTGTAGTAAATTTTATCAATTTTTAACCTTGTTGCGACTTTGTTTTGCGCAGTTGCGACTGTCGCAGTTAATAAATACCTGACTACACGTAGTCCATTTTAAAATGATTACTACGTAGTTAAGTTTTGGAAAACTTGCTTTTCTCGCTTTCCAGTCAAAATGTTGCACGAAAAATCACAGTCGCAGGTGCGACATTTGTGCGACATTTTTAGTAAAATTTTTTTTTTACTAAATCGCTTGATAAATGCCTGTCCATGAGAGAGGCGCTGATTGTTGTCCTTCCCAAGCCGGGTAAAGACCCTCTGTTGCCTGATTCATATCGACCGATTTCTCTTTTAAATGTGGATATAAAGATCCTGGCTCGTATATTGGCTACCCAATCAGCTACCCCTACCACGTGGGGTCGACTCCTCCATCATTCATCCTGACCAAACGGGTTTATGCCGGGTAGGTCAACTGATGTGAATGCGAAGCGCCTTCAACTTAAAGGGGTACTCCGGTGAAAACCTTTTATCTTTTAAATCAACTGGTGGCAGAAAGTTAAACATATTTGTAAATTAATTCTATTAAAAAATCTTAATCCTTCCAGTACTTATTAGCTGCTGAATGCTACAGATGAAATTCCTTTCTTTTTGGAACATTGATGACATCACGAGCACAGTGCTCTCTGCTGACATCTCTGTCCATTTTAGCAACCATCCATAGCAGATGTATGCTAAGGGCAGCATGGTGGCTCAGTGGTTTGCACTGCTGCCTTGTAGTGCTGGGGCCTTGGGTTCAAATCCCAATAAGGACAACAATAAATAAAGAGTTATTATTATTATAACTTCAGCAGAGAGAACTGTGCTCATGATGTCATCAGAGAGCATTCCAAAAAACAAAGAATTTCCTCTGTAGTATTCAGCAGCAAATAAGTACAGGAAGGATTAAGATTTTTTTAATAGAAGTAATTTACAAATATGTTTAACTTCCTGCCACCAGTTGATTTAAAAGAAAAAAGGTTTTCACCGGAGTACCCCTTTAATATCATGGCTGTGGGGGAGGGTTTTCCTTCTGGTGTGGTAGTTAGTTTGGATGTCTATATGGCCTTTAACTCGGTGGGGTGGCCCTTCTTATGGGAGGTTCTGGGTGCCTTTGGTCCCCGCTTCTGTGCCTGGGTTCAGTTGTTGTATGACAGCCCCAGATGGGATGTGTCCACCCCCTTTCTCCTGGGTCGCAGGACGAGGCAGGGGTGCCCACTTTCTCCATTTCTTTTCGCTTTGGTGGTGGAGCCTTTGGCTGCGACCATCCGTAATGACCCTACTATTTGTGGCATCCCTTGGGGATCAATTGTAGAGAAGGTTTCACTTTATGCAGATGACATGTTAGTGTATCTGGCGGATCCGGAAGGTTCTCTCCTGTCCTTAATAGATCTTCTAGACCGGTTTGGGTCGCTCTCGGGTCTACGGGTGAACTGGACTGTCTTCATTAATGTCGCTCTCATCTACGGTTTTCCACCCTCCCTCTCTACCGGCTGGGGTACAGTTGGTCTACCGATTCAGATATCTAGGGGTGGAGGTTACTGCGTCTCTCACAGATTATATCTCCCTGAATTTAGATCAGCTATTAGGTTCCACCATTGAACGGTTGAATGTCTGGTCTTCGCTCCCTCTTTCTATAGCTGGCAGGAGCAATATCTTCAAAATGATTTATCTCCCTAAATTCCTATACCCTTTTAATTTATCCCCGGTAATTCCCCCTAAGAAATACTTTAGTGTGCTTTGTGGTGCTCTGGGATCCTTCTATTGGCAGGGAAAACCTCCTAGACTAGGTTGGGCTCTTTTCCAGGCTCCAAAGCAACACAGTGGCTTCGCTGCAACTAATGTGTATAACTATTTTCTTGCCTCCCAACTGGTCTATGCAGCATGGTGGATCGACCTGGATTTGTCAAACTTGGCTACCGCATTGGCTGCTGCGGGTGATATGTGAGTAATTACCCCAATGGGGACAGCGCTGGGCTGATGAGGCCCCTCATTATGCTGCCATGTAGTAGTTAGGCCCCCTCTGTGTCCCCATATAGTAAAGCTCTATACAGTAGATCCCTCTTGTTTGTCCACCCACAGCTACCCCTCTCCAAGCTTTTTTTGTTTTTTACATACTCTTGAAATGCTTTATATCATACATTGATCAAAAACTATACCATTCAACCTTCCCAATCACTAACTTTTAAATTAGGTCTTTCTATCACTCCTTGGTATATTCCATACATTGCTGTCTACACCAGAAGCTCTGGCTTTAGTGACACTAGCAAAATATCTTAAAGACACATACACAGTTGAAAACTATTCCCATCTGGTGATCCTGTGGGCCCAGTCACACCCTCTGCAATCATTACATCTCTGTCTATGGGACTCTTATACATTCCCACAGCCACTCTGCATGCCACCATACATAGTGCTTGCTGTGTACATGAGAACTAACATTCACTTTACATTAATTTAATGTGATTTGTAGAAGGGTGGCAAGAAAGATCATACTTGGTATACATGTTGTGAAAAATCTGCACCAGATTGTGTTGATTCTACTGTATATTATCACTCTCATTAAAGGGGTACTCTGGTGCTCTAGCGTTCCTAAAATTTTGTTCAGAACACTCGGAGCCCGTGATTGTGATGTCACGGCCATGCCCCTTCTGTTCATGTCTATGGGAGGGGGCTGTCAAACAGCAAACCCCTCCCATAGACATGAATGGAGGGGGCATGGCGTGACGTCATGAGGAGGTAAGGCCGTGATGTTACGACCACTGCCACAGGAACCCGCCGTTTGTTTAGAATCCCAGATGCTGCGGGAGATTGTGGAGGGCCCAGACAGCAGGACCCCCGCGATCAGACATCTTATCTCTTATCCTTTGGATAAGCAATGGAGTACCCCTTTAAGACAAAAACTGGAGTTTTCCAAAGCAACCAATCACGGTTCATCTTTCATTTTACCGGACCAAACTGAGAAAACAAAGTGGAGCCATGTTTGGCTGCTATAAAAAAAAATCTCCTGCTCGGCAAAGTGGTTGAGTGGACACTTCCTTGTGCGGAGAGCAGGATTGGGCATCGTCTGAACAGAGGCGGAGGGGGGATCAGGGAAGGAGAGTACAGACTTTCTTATCTTCTCAATGATTATGAACGAGAAAATATTTTCAGTGCTTAAATTGATTTTATCATTTACATTTCTCCAACAATAAAATCGAAAATGGCAATATGTACAGAGACATACAAGATGAATACACAAGGCAAAAATTAAAAAAAATATAAGAACAGGAAGAATATTCAAATACCATGAATACTATGCCTACTTGTGTGAATAAGACCCTCACATGAGAAAGTCAGAAGAAGGGGTTACACATTTTTTTTTTGCCATTAAGAATCTTATATTTGTGACATTACTACGAGTCAACATATACCACAACTCTGCAGCATATGTAGAGGCCCTACTGATGTGTTGAGCCTTATTGATACTGCTATGATACTACCAGCTAGTGGTGGATGAAGAGTGTCGAGCCTCGTTAAATGGACAGTGGCGAAAGATGATAAAGGGGAAATAATCCTGTGTTCTGTGATGATAAAAAAAAAAAAGTCTGAACATAAATATATATAAACTATCAAATTAACACAACCACAATGGAAAAGTATGTCAATAATGTCAACTAGGCCAGCAACAAACGGGAATTGTACATTGTGGCACAAGCTGCTAATAGCAGGTGATCTTCATATGGGCATGGGAGTTGACAGCTGATAAGCTTTTCATCTTGAAAGGTCTATGGGTTCATGAATTTGTGACGTTCAAAGGAACACCATTTTTTTCCCCCAAGTATGGCAGTCCTTGCATCCAAAGTCTTCATTTTCACAATTTCTATAACGTCAATGGAAACTTTTAGGTGGGCTAAAAGATTAATATCCCACCAGCTCTGTCTGCACCTTCTGGAGCACAACACAAACTTTGTGTACAAGTACCCTGGCACCCAGGATAAAATAATTTCAAAGTCTACACAAAGGTAGATGTGATGGATCTTGTGGTCAACAAGTCATTCCACACTCAAGGCACGCTCAGTTTCTCTATTCCGTGAGTTCGTAGGTGGAAGTTTAGGTATGACCACTTTGTAAAGCATTTCTTGCACTCGGGACAAGTGAAGAGTTTATCTGCAGAATGCGTCCTTTGGTGAGTCACCATGTGGGAACTCTGGGTGAAACGTTTACCACATTTGGGACAAGCAAAAGGCTTCTCCCCAGTGTGTGTTCTGTAATGTGTTGCCATATTTGACCGTCGGCTAAATCTCTTCCCGCAGTCAGGGCAGGCGTATGGCTTTTCTCCTGTGTGTGTCTTAAGATGCATTCCTAGGTGGGACCTTTTGGCAAATCGCTTGTCACAGTGGTTGCAGGCATAGGGCTTATCTACTGAAGAAGACTGACCATGTGTCATTTGATGGATAAGAAGACTGTTCATCGTCTCAAACAACTGATTTTGTTCTTCACAAACACGGGCAGGATTGTGATCAACATATGCCGGGTCTTCATCATAAATGTAGCTATACTCGTTGGTCTCTTCTTTAATTTGTGGATGTTCTATTGCTGTGAAATTGGAGTCACCAACGTATCTACTGTAGGTGCTCCATGCTTGCTCTTCACATTGCTCTGACGTAGATGTATAGGCAAGGCCGTCCATAGCATGCCTAGGTGACGAAATAGAAAAATGTTCTCCACTGTCTTCTAATTGAGAGCCGTGAAATGATGTTGCGGTGTGTTTTGCTATGTTACTAGGTGACGAAGACAAGGTGTAAGAGTCTTCTTGCAGCTCATCCTCTGGAAAAGAAATACATATAGTATGAAACATTATATAGTAATGGCCAATATCACCATAACATAAGATCAATAAAAGATAGAATCAATGGAAGGAATTTTATAAAATCACAAAAGAAGAAAGTACTGAGCACCGACTGGTTGAGATGCAGCAGGATTCTTTATTTTCTTCCACAGAAACATCTTGTGTGGGGGAGCGGACTGCTGGGCAGACCTATGGGCAACGGACCGTATCACGCGTTAGTGCTTCTTCAGGCCCTTAAAAGGGTACTCCACTGGAAATTTTTTTTATTTTTTTTTTAAATAAACTGGTGCCAGAAAGTTAAACACATTTGTAAATTACTTCTATTAAAAAATCCAGTACTTATCAGCTGCTGCTATGATCCACAGGAAGTTCTTTACCTTTTGAATTTCCTTTCTGTCTGACCACAGTGCTCTCTGCTGACACCTCTGTCCATTTTAGGAACTGTCCAGAGTAGGAGCAAATCCCCATATAAAACCCATCCTACTCTGGACAGTTCCTAAAATGGACAGAGGTGTCAGCAGAGAGCACTGCGGTCAGGCAGTAAGGAAATTCAAAACGTAAAGAACTTCCTCTGTAGCATAAAGCAGCTGATAATTACTGAAAGGATTAAGATTTTTTTTAATAGAAGTAATTTACAAATCTGTTTAACTTTCTGGCACCAGTTGATTTAAAAACAAAATGTATTCCAGTGCAGTACCCCTTTAACCCCTTAAGGACTGAGCCCTTTTTCACCTTAAGGACTCGGCCATTTTTTGCAAATCTGACCACTGTCACTTTAAACATTAATAACTCTGGAATGCTTTTAGTTATCAATCTGATTCCGAGATTGTTTTTTCGTGACATATTCTACTTTAACGTAGTGGTAAAATTTTTTGGTAACTTGCATCCCTTCTTGGTGAAAAATACCAAAATTTGATGAAAAATTAGAAAATTTAGCATTTTTCTAACTTTGAAGCTCTCTGCTTGTAAGGAAAATGTATATTCCAAATAAAAAATTTTTTATTCACATATACAATATGTCTACTTTATATTTGCATCATAAAATGTAACAGTTTTTACTTTTGGAAGACACCAGGGCTTCAAAGTTCCGCAGCAATTTTCCAATTTTTCACAAAATTTTGAAACTCGCTTTTTTTCAGGGACCAGTTCAGGTTTGAAGTGGATTTGAAGGGTCTTCATATTAGAAATACCCCATAAATGACCCCATTATAAAAACTGCACCCCCCAAAGTATTCAAAATGACATTCAGTAAGCGTTTTAACCCTTTACGGGTTTCACAGGAATAGCAGCAAAGTGAAGGAGAAAATTCACAATCTTCATTTTTTACACTCGCATGTTCTTGTAGACCCAATTTTTGAAGGGGTAAAAAGGAGAAAATTTTTACTTGTATTTGAAACCCAATTTCTCTCGAGTAAGCACATACCTCATATGTCTATGTAAAGTGTTCGGGGGCGCAGTAGAGGGCTCAGAAGGGAAGGAGCGTCAAATGGTTTTTGGGGGGGCATGTCACCTTTAGGAAGCCCCTATGGTGCCAGAACAGCAAAAAACCCCACATGGCATACCATTTTGGAAAATAGACCCCTCGGGGAACGTAACAAGGGGTAATGTGAACCTTAATACCCCACAGGTGATTCACGACTTTTGCATATGTAAAAAAAAAAAAAAAAAATTTTAACCTAAAATGCTTGTTTTCCCTAAAGTTTTACATTTTTAAAAAGGGTAATAGCAGAAAATACCCCCCAAAATTTGAAGCCCAATTTCTCCCGATTCAGAAAACACCCCATATGGGGGTGAAAAATGCTCTGCTGGCGCACTACAGGTCTCAGAAGAGAAGGAGTCACATTTGGCTTTTTTGAAGGAAATTTTGCTCTGGGGGCATGCCGCATTTAGGAAGCCCCTATGGTGCCAGGACAGCAAAAAAAAAAACACATGGCATACCATTTTGGAAACTAGACCCCTCGGGGAACGTAACAAGGGGTAAAGTGAACCTTAATACCGTACAGGTGTTTCACGACTTTTGCATATGTAAAAAAAAATAAAAAAATGTACCTAAAATGCTTGGTTTCCCAAAAAATTTACATTTATACAAAGGGTTAAAGCAGAAAATACCCCCCAAAATTTGAAGCCCAATTTCTCCCGATTCAGAAAACACCCCATATGGGGGTGAAAAGTGCTCTGTTGGCGCACTACAGGTCTCAGAAGAGAAGGAGTCACATTTGGCTTTTTGAAAGCAAATTTTGCTCTGGGGGCATGCCGCATTTAGGAAGCCCCTATGGTGCCAGGACCGCAAAATAACCCCACATGGCATACCATTTTGGAAACTAGAGCCCTCGGGGAATGTAACAAGGGGTTAAGTGAACCTTAATACCTCACAGGCGTTTCACGACTATTGCATATGTAAAAAAAAGAAAAAATTTACCTAAAATGCTTCTTTTCCCAAAAACTTTACATTTTTAAAAAGGGTAAAAGCAGAAAATACCCCCCAAAATTTGAAGCCCAATTTCTCCCGAGTACGGCGATACCCCATATGTGACCCTTAACTGTTGCCTTGAAATACGACAGGGCTCCAAAGTGAGAGCACCATGCGCATTTGAGGCCTAAATTAGGGATTGCATAGGGGTGCACATAGGGGTATTCTACGCCAGTGATTCCCAAACAGGGTGCCTCCAGCTGTTGCAAAACTCCCAGCATGCCTGGACAGTCAACGGCTGTCCGACAATACTGGGAGTTGTTGTTTTGCAACAGCTGGAGGCTCCATTTTGGAAACCGTGGCGTACCAGACGTTTTTCATTTTTATTGGGGAGGGGAGGGGGGCTGTGTAGGGGTATGTGTATATGTAGTGTTTTTGCCTTTTTTTTTTTTTTTTTTTTGTTAGTGTAGTGTAGTGTTTTTAGGGTACAGTCGCACGGGCGGGGGGTTCACAGTAGTTTCTCGCTGGCAGTTTGAGCTGTTGCAGAAAATTTGCTGCAGCTCAAACTTGCAGCCAGATACTTACTGTAAGCCTCCGCCCATGTGAGTGTACCCTGTACATTCACATGGGGGGGGGGACATCCAGCTGTTGCAAAACTACAACTCCCAGCATGCGCTGACAGACTGTACATGCTGAGAGTTTTAGTTTTGCAACAGCTGTAGGCACACTGGTTATGTATCACGGAGTTTGTGACCTTACTCAGTGTTTCAAAACCAGTGTGCCTCCAGCTGTTGCAAAACTACAACTCCCAGCATGTACGGTGCATGGTGTAAGGTGACTGCTGGGAGTTGTAGTTTGCAACAGCTGGAGGCACACCGGTCGTGAAACACTGAGTTAGGTAAAAAAAAAAACTCTAAGTTTCACAACCAGTGTGCCTTCAGCTGTTGCAAAACTACAACTCTCAGCAGTCACCGACAGCCAACGGGCATGCTGGGAGTTGTAGTTATGCAACCAGCAGATGCACCACTACAACTCCCAGCATGCACTTTAGCTGTTTGTGCAAGCTGGGCGTTGTAGTTATACAACAGCTGAAGGTACACTTTTCCATAGAAAAAATGTGCCTCCAGTTGTTGCAAAACCATAAGTCCCAGCATGCCCATAAGGGAATGCTGGGAGTTGTGGTGGTCTGCCTCCTGCTGTTGCATAACTACAGCTCCCAGCATGCCCTTTTTGCATGCTGGGAGCTGTTGCTAAGCAACAGCAGGAGGCTGTAACTCACCTCCTGCTGCTGCTCCATCGCAGGCTGTCCCTCGCCGCCGCCGTCGCTCCTGGGGCCCCGATCCCAACATGGACGCAGGGGATCGGGGTCCCCAGCACCCGGGGTCGTCTTCCCGCACCCGCTCACGTCCCCCGGAAGAGGGGCGGAGCGGGTGCGGGAGTGACGCCCGCAGCAGGCGCCCTGATTGGTCGGCCGGTAATCCGGCCGACGAATCAGGGCGATCGTGAGGTGGCACCAGTGCCACCTCACCCCTGCAGGCTCTGGCTGTTCGGGGCCGTCAGAGACGGCCCCGAACAGCCAGTAATTCCGGGTCACCGGGTCACTGGAGACCCGATTGACCCGGAATCGCCGCAGATCGCTGGACTGAATTGTCCAGCGATCTGCGGCGATCGCCGACATGGGGGGGCATAATGACCCCCCTGGACGATATGCCGGGATGCCTGCTGAACGATTTCAGCAGGCATCCGGCTACGGTCCCCAACCGGCTATGGATACGCCCTGCGTCCTTAAGGACTTGGGATGCAGGACGTATCCATACGCCCTGCGTCCTTAAGAGGTTAAGGGACCGTATCACGCGTTAGCACTTCTTCAGGCCCTTAGGGGCCTGAAGAAGCGCTAACATGTTATACGGTCCGTTGCCCGAAGGTCTGCCCAGCAGTCCGCTCCCTCGCACAAGATGTTCCTGTGAAAAAAAAATAAAGAATCCTGCTGCATCTCAACCCGTCAGTGCTCCATACTTTTTATAATTTTATTCCATTGACTGCCAAGCGTAGAAGCACTATATAACCGGGAAGGTCACGGAACTACAGCAAATTGGTGTCATAACTGCATAATATGGGTAATAGTGTCTGAGTAATATATAGAGAGGTGCGGTGAGTAGTTTTCTTTTCAAGATAACATATTAATGGAAGTAATTTGCTGTGGGATTTTGCAAATAGTGCAAAAAAAAAATTCAAGGCGTACTTCGGTGGAAAAGTTAACCAGTTACTTATAGCAACCAATAACCAATTAGATTAAACTGATTGGTTGCTATGAACAACTGGTCAAATTTTCCTCTGTACAGGTTTTGATATTTCTCCCCCTATATAATCACTACATTCTGGGGGAGGTTTATTGATACTGATGTATATTTTTTGTTTGTGCCAGTAATGTGTAGGAGCACCAAATGTATAAAATGGTCGCAGGGCACTTGCTAGCTTTTGTGCAGGTCACATTTTCTAAAATTTCCCTCTTCACATACACCAAAAAGCCAACTTTTTGGTGGTTTTTGTGCAAAAGTCACAATTAATAAATTCATTACCACTGCTAAAGACTAACATTAACAGCTACTCTGTACACACTGGAAAAATAAAAACAGCCTGAGGCGCAGCGTTGCACCAAACGTGCAGGAAATATACACCCCAAAACAGCTCTAGAGACAATTATAAATGCCCCCACACGTTTCTATGTTACATCCTTTTACTATGGTTGCATTCACATCTCATTTTTGCAATACGGTTCCCGTATCCGGTTTCAGTGTAAAAACCGTTTGGAACCATATTGCAAACCGTATGTATAGACATGTCACTGAAAACCGTATGCCAAACATAGCATCCGGTTGTGTATGTTTTGTAACTTTTACGGTTTTAGACTTTTTTTTTTCCCCGTACACAAAACCATAGTCTACTACAGTTTTATGCTTGGGTGAAAAACTTGATACAACCCGTATAAGTTACCGTATTTTTCGCCGTATAAGACGCACTTTTTCTTCCCCAAAACTGGGGGGAAAAAGTCGGTGCGTCTTATACGGCGAATACACCCCTATCGCGGCGGTCCCTGCGGCCATCAACGGCCGGGACCCGCGGCTAATACAGGACATCACCGATCGCGGTGATGCCCTGTATTAACCCTTCAGACGCGGCGATCAAAGCTGACCACCGCGTCTGAAGGGAAAGTGACACGAACCCGCGGCGGTCCCGAACAGCCCGACTAAATAGCCGGGTTAGTGCTTACAGGACACCGGGAGGGACCTTACCTGCCTCCTCGGTGTCTTCTCCGTTCAGGGATCCCCTGTATGGCCGGCGCTCTCCTTCCTCGTCATCACGTCGTCGCGTACGTGCGTCAGCGTGCGTAACGACGTGATGACGGCGACAGAGAGCGAGGATACCCGGCCGGCGCGACGGGGACACGGCGACAGCGATGGAGCGACATCCAGGGCAGCGGTGACTGGTCCGGAGCGGCGGGGACACGTGAGTATTACCTCCTATGCAGTGGTCTTCAATCTGCGCACCTCCAGATGTTGCAAAACTACAACTCCCAGCATGCCCGGACAGCCAACGGCTGTCCGGGCATGCTGAGAGTTGTAGTTTTGCAACATCTGGAGGTCCGCAGGTTGAAGACCGCTATTGGGTTCAAAATCTTTATTTTTTTTAGATTTTGCACCTATAAATTGGGTGCGTCTTATACGACGGTGCGTCCTATAGGGCGAAAAATACGGTATTTATTTTTTTTAAATGGTGGTCAATGGGAACTGTACAGAACCGTATGTGCTTACAGTTCCATCTGGTTTGCACAATACGGTCTTGCAGTTTGCACATGTGCAGTGCACGCCGAACGTTCTTCCCACAAATAGAACAAGAAGAACTTTATTTAATTAAGGACAAACATAAAACCGTATACGTTTTTTTCTTCTTCAAAAAAACGTATTAAACCGTATGCAACCGGACATCCGTTTTCAAACCGTATACAGTTTAAAACCGTACAGAGGTATATACTGTTCGGTCCGGTTTTGAGACATACATTTTTTTTTTTTTTACAAAAAAACCTGATACGGGAACTGTTTTGCAAAAACGAGATGTTAATGCAGCCTAACATACTCTAATAACTTACCTGTGCAGGTGGCCTCATGAGCAGAAGTTTCCCAAGTGTTCAGCACATATGTCTCCTCTATTGCTTGACCAACCGATACAGAGTCTGTGCTGAATTCACCTATATAAAGCAACAGACACTAATGAAATATCATTGGATGGAAAGCCGATAGGGACAGCACCCAAGGATTTGGCTAGTTGACACTATGTTCTGTGGGCAGGGTTTTAAAATGGCTTAAAATCTGCGGTTTTTTGATCTCCATAAAAAGCCCCCCCCCCAAAATTTTTTCTTTATTTTTTATTTTTACTTTTTTTTAAACACTTTACGCACATGAAGATACATTTTATGCCCGCAGTTTTTACGGTCATAAATTGAAGTGCATTTTACATGCTAAAATTATAATCTGTATTTTTGGACATAAACGTCCCTTTTATATCCCAAAATACACTTGTTTACTAACAAGTTTTTTCAGCCTCAAGTGCGGTGAAAAAAACAAATAAAAAATAAATAAAAACAGTATGCACATATGAGGGAGATTTATCAAAACCTGTCCAGAGGGGAAAAAAGTTGCCCAATTGCCCATAGCAACCAGATTGCCTCTGAAAAATGAAAGAAGCAATCTGATTGGTTGCTATGGCAACTCGGCATTTCCCCCCCCCCCCCCCCCCCCTCTGCACTGGTTTTAATAAATCTCCCCTCTGTATGTACATAGGGGGAGATTTATCAAAACCTGTCCAGAGGAAAAGTTGCCTATAGCAACCAATCAGATCGCTTCTTTCATTTTGCAGAGGCCATGTTTAAAATGAAAGAAGCGATCTGATTGGTTGCTATAGGCAACTCAGCAACTTTTCCTCTGCACTAGTTTTGATAAATCTCCCCCCATAGTCTTTCAAAATACAAGACAGTTGTTTGTAACAAGGGAGCTTGTCGCTTTATCCCACAGTGCAGTGTTTTCCAAACAGTGTGTCTCCAGCTGTAGCAAAACTACAACTCCCAGCATGCCCGGACAGCCTTTGGCTGTCCGGTCATGCTGGGAGTTGTAGTTTTGCAACAACTGGAGGCACCCTGTTTGGAAACCACTGACATGGTGTAAGTGTATAATGTCATAGGTCACTGGTAAGGAAATACAACTAATTCACCCGCATAGGTGCTGGTTGACACATCCACTGGTTCGGTTTCTTCCCTGCTTTGGCTGTCATCGTCTTCCTCAGTGACCACAACAGTCTTTACATCTCCACTGTACACTTCTGAAATGTAAAACAGATTTTTTTTAAATTAATCCTAAGGGTACGTTCACATGTACGCAGATTTGATGCTGCAGATTTTAATGTAAACTAAATGACTGAGCACAGGTTCTAATCTGCAGTTACAAATCCTGCGCGTCAAATCTGCGCAGCATCCTGTATGTGTGAACGTACCCTTAAAAGGCTCTATGGAGCACAGCCTGTTACTAAGCCCAAATGGAACCAATTCTTACCAGGTTCTTCTAGGAGAGGACTGAAGGATCTCTGATGATTCTCCGTCACCACCTTCTGGTAAAGATCTCTGTGCTCTTCTATATAGTCCCACTCCTCCATGGTGAAATAGACGGACACATCGCCACATTTTAAAGGTACCTGAAATTAAACGTTATTTAGGGTGCGTTCACACGTCCGTCTGTCCCCGTTATTTAATCCCCTTTTCGGTTCCGTTCTTGCAGGATGTAAACGGATTATAAACTGTTTTAAAAAAATTCCATCCATGTCAATGGGAATTTTTACAAACCGTTCACATCCGTTTGTAGCCGTCTGCACTCATTTCCGTTTTTTTTTTTTACGGCAGAAAAACGGCACATGTAGTATTTTTTCTTCCGTCAAAAAAACAGATACAGTAAATTTAACATTGAAGTCTATGTAAAACAGATGAACCTTTAATGTCATCCATTTGCATCCGTTTTTTCAATCCTTTTTTGATCCGTTTTTACTTGTGAGCATGCTCAGAACAAACAAAATATATATATTTTTTTGGTTTATTAACTGAACAATAACTGATCCAAGCGGATAACAACTGTTTGCATCCGTTATTGTCCATTTTTTTTTAAAGTCCGTTTTTATTTTTGACGGGGGAAGAACGGGACGGGTCTAGACGGCCGTGTGAACTTTGATGTCGTTCCCAGTTTGTGTGCGGAATAAGTGGGTTATACAATCTGCTTATCTAGCAGATTTTATAGCTCTGCTTAACTCTAGCATTAATAGGGTGCTACAATAAATGTTTTCTCTCATCCACTGTACTTGGTAAGGAGGGAAAGGCTAATTGTGCCATTGTGCTCCGTTGTGTTCAAGGTCCGTTCAGCTTTTTTTTTTTTTGCATTGAATGGACCCTAAACGGCATAACTGACACTGCTGGGTCCCGACGGAACCCACTGATTTAAATGGGGTCCGTCGGGTGTCTGGTATTTTAGGGAAGTTGGCCAGAAAAAAAGAAAATACTGCATGTCTGGTCTTTTAGCTCAGCTTAACTCATGTTTTTCCGATGAACTGAGCGGTGGAGCTCCCTATACTGGAGCACAAGGACAGTGTAAACTTAGCCTTAGCTGAGGAATCAAAACAGCAGCAGATGTATATCATCCAAATAATATTCATTTGGATGACAAACAAGTCACACAGTGTTCAGATAAATACTGCATTCAGCATTCAGATAAAATCAGAATATTTAGGCCAGCTGAAAAACAAACTTTTGGGTTATTGAGATGTTATATTGCTGGTGGGAAAGGCTTACAGGGGGGTGTCAAGCTACTTATATAGACAGTGCACCATTTCCCCCTCTAAAAGTATAATACAGTGATCCCTCAACTTACAATGGCCTCAACATACAATAGTTTCAACATATAATGGTCTTTTCTGGACCATTGTAACTTGAAACCAGACTCAACATACAATGCTACAGACAGTGAAACGTGTCAATGGCCGGAAGAACTGACCAATCAGAATGGGCATTTCACTGGTAAAACCCCTGTATTACTGAAGCGTATGCACTGACTGATGTCTGGTAGCACCCCCTACAGTACAGAGAGGCATTTCATGTTTTTCTGTACACTTTACCTGTACCAGGGTTACCTGCTCCTTTGGACACCAGCTAAGGGCGACTCCATGTTACTTTTTTAGGACATTGCGTGTACTGTACAAGATCCCGAAGAAAATCTTGTCCTCTACATAGACCAGTGTTTCCCAAGCCGGGTGCCCCCAGCTGTTGCAAAACTACAACTCCCATCATGCCCGGACAGCCTTTGGCTGTCCGGGCATGCTGGGAGTTGTAGTTTTGCAACAGCTGGAGGCTCCCTGCTTGGGAAACACTGACACAGACAGTGATTTCAGCTCCCAGCAGCTCTTTCTTACTTTTATATATAATAACTTACTTTATCTATATTAGTTATCTACTTATTTTTCTTTAATTTTCATTTTTTCCTATTTTCGGATGACATTGGTGGCTTTAGAACCAATTACCAGGTTTCCATAGAGTTCTGGTCTCAACATACAATGGTTTCAACATACAATGGTCGTCCTGGAACCAATTAATATTGTAACTTGAGGGACCACTGTATAACATTAGCATCCCTGGTGGTCAGGGTTGTAAAGCTGTTCTGTCCTAGACCACTTGGGATCTTTTTATTAATATCAATATCCCTGGTGGCTTAGGGCAGTGAAGTGTTAACATTAAAATCCCTACTGATTGCGGGAAGCAATCATATAGCAGTGGGTACAGGACCTACCTCATATACTTTCTGGTTGCTACTTGTACCCCACCCATCTTGTTAAATGCCAGATACTATCCCACAGTAGCACTCACCTCTCCATTCTGTTCACTGCTGGGTGGAGTAGAATTCTTTTTTACCATCACATATTCCTACAGAATAAGACATGGATATATTTTAGAATTAAGGGAACTGCACATTGTACCAAAACAATACCAAAAAAGTATAGTTTTTGTTTTATAGCTTTTGTTTTCAGACCAGATTTGAAAAAAAATTATAATAATAATTGTTGGCTTGCACTAGTTTTCATACATGAAAGGGACAGGATTTGAATATATACTACATACCCCTCAGTACTAAATTTTTGCAGCTAGTTGCAGCAAAAATTTTGCGCAATTTCAAAATAGACAACTTTGGCAAAAGTGGCTGTGAAATGCAGTGCTTCATTCTTGACTATGCAGTAGACGAGATTTATTAACTGCTCCCCACCGCCCGCCTGCTCGCTTCTATCACCCGCTGCCTCCCGCATACATCCACCGCCCGCAGTATGCCACAACCATGCGGACCCCCCTCCATTTACCACCCGCGCACCACACAGCTACAACTCCCAGCATGTCCTTGCAGTGAGGGCATGCTGGGAGTTGTAGTCATGCGGCGCAGGCGGATGGGAGATGTGTGAGTGGGTGTCAAGCTTCCCTGTCACCCGCCCACACAGTTCCCACCAGCCCGCGACTCACAACTACAACTCCCAGGATGCCTTTACAGTGAGGACATGCTGGGAGCTGTAGTCATGCGGCGCAGGCAGGTGGGAGATAAGCAGGCTTCCCTGGCTGTTGCTAAACTACAACTCCCACTATGGAAGTTGTAGTTTAAGAACAGGGTGCCTCCAGCTGTTGCTCAAATTGAGGCTTGCTGTTGCTAAATTACAAATCCCGTCATGGGATGGGGGTTGTAGTTTAGCAACTGCTGGAGGCACCATAAATGTATTAACATATTTTTCGTATTCTTTTCTTCTCATTTCAGATCCGTGTATGCAGAGGACTTATTCGGATTCGGTGGATTACGTCGATGACCAGTGTTTTTGTTTTTTTTGTTTAATATTACTAAAATTGTCAAAGAAGGCTTGTGGGGGGAGTGTTTTTTGGAATCATTTTATTATTTTTTTTTTTAAATGTGTGGTGTTTTTTTTTTTTTTTTTTTCTTAACAGGATAAGTAGTGGAAGCTGTCTTATAGACTGAATCCATTACTAAGCCGGGGCTTAGCGTTAGCCCCAAAAACAGCTAGCGCTAACCCCCAATTATTACCCCAGTGCCCTCTGCCACAGGGGTGCCAGGAAGAGCCAGTACCAACAGGCCCGGAGCTTCAAAGATGGTGCTCCTGGGCCTAGGCGGTAACAGGCGTTATTTAGGCTGGGGAGGGCCAGTAACAATGGTCCTCACCCACCCGGGTAACATCAGGCTGTTGCTGCTTGGTTGGTATTGTGCAGAGAATGAAAATACAGGGAACCCTATGCGTTTTTTTTTTCATAATTTATGCAAAAAATTTGTGTGGTTCCCCGTATTTTCATTCTCAGCATAATACCAACCAAGCAGCAACAGCCTGACATTACCAGGGTGGGCGAGGAACATTCTTACTGGCCCTCCCCAGCCTAAATAACGCCAGCCTGTTACTGCCTAGGCCCAGGAGCACCATTTTTGACACTCCAGGCCTGTTGGTACCGGCTCTTCCCGGCACCCCTTTGGCAGTGGGTACTGGGGTAATAATTGGGGGTAACAGTAGCTGTTTTTGTGGCTAATGCTAAGCCCCAGCTTAGTAATGGATTCCGTTTATTAGACGACTTCCACTACTAATCCTGTTAAGAAAACTAAAAAAATAAAAATAAAAAAACAAGTTTAAAATAAATTTTATTCCAAAAAGCACTCCCCAACAAGCACTCGTTAACCATTTTTTTAAATATTAAACAAAAAAAATGCGGGTCACCGTAGTCCGAAGTAGTCCTTTGCATACACGGAACTGAAATGAGAAAAAAAAACATTAAAAAAATGGGTTCGTACATTTAGGGGGAAAAAAGTGGTAAAAATTTTAATAAATACTTATATTTTGCACATTTTTGTCATAAATGCGGCTTTAGAGCAGAAAAGTCACACAGAAGAGGTGGTGTTACAAAGTGGCGTTCTGAAGTCATTTCTAAGTTTTTGCTTATGTATGCGAAAAAAGTGTTTTTGCTTATGTGAGCCAAATTTATCAACCCCCCCCCTGTGACAGTATGATAAATGTGTCACACGTAAGAAACTCTTACACCATGGAAAACAGTGTACGTAAGTTGTGTACCCGTGTCACTGCACCAAATTTATTAAGAGACAAATGTCAGCTAATGGCCTCTCACAGAGTTTCGCCATGTCATAGGAACTTCATGTAATGCCACACACTGCAAGTGGCAATGGCAACATTTTCAATGGTACAGAATGAGGATTTTCTTATAGTAAATGATAACACTGAACAGCGCTCACCTCTCCGGTTAGCAAAGAGATGATCTCCATGGCAAGTTTTAATAGTCTTTTATTCATTAGCTTCTCATTCTTGTTTTCATTAAAATCTAAAGAAAGAAAACAAATTAATAAAAAGAAAAGTATAAAGAAAAAAAATAAATAATTATATTTTATATACAGTGACCCCCCCCCCCCCCCCGACCTACGATGGCCCTGACATACGATCATTTCAACATACGATCACTCTCAGAGGCCATCGCATGGTGAAGGCAGCATCAACATACGATGCTTTTGTATGTCGGGGCCATCGCATAAACGGCTATCCGACAGCGCAGACTGCTTCAGCTGCCACCGGATAGCCGTTTACGGTGCCCCGTGTGGTCCGCTGACGATCACTTACCTGTCCTCCGGGGCTCCGGCGCGTCCTCTTCGGGATCCCCTGCATCGTTGGCGCTCTCCATCGTCGTCATCACGTCGCTGCGCACGCCGTCCCGTCATCCAATAGGAGCGGGGTGCGTAGTGACGTGATGGTGGCAACGGAGAGCGAGGATGCCAGGGAAGCAGAAGCCGTGCCTGAGCGTCGGGGCTGCCCTGGGGTCGCGGCGACAGCGATGGAGGGCGACATCCAGGGCAGCGGTGACGAGCGGTGATGGTCCGGAGAGGCTGGGACACGTGAGTATAACCTCCAATACTAGGTCTTCAACCTGCGGACCTCCAGATGTTGCAAAACTACAACTCCCAGCATGCCCGGACAGCCGTTGGCTGTCCGGGCATGCTGGGTGTTGTAGTTTTGCAACATCTGGAGGTCCGCAGGTTGTACACTACTGTCCTATACTTTACATTGCACGGATCCCTCAACATACGATGGTTTCAACAAACGATGGTCCATTTGGAATGGATTACCATCGTATGTTGAGGGACCACTGTATATATTTATTATATATATATATTTTTTTTTAGTTTGTGTGTGTGAATAATAAGAACACTGTGCACACCCGTCCTCCTTACCGCTGTGCGGATCTGTGCCAATGGATTTGTCCACCATTGTTTTAATGGTCAGTGTCATATCGTGGTTTATATCCCCAGGTTCAGAGATTTCTGGGTGTCCTTTGATCAGACTCTCGAAGGATGGTCCGGTCTGTGGAGGAATGGCTTGTACAGAATACTGGGAAAGGGAAGAGCTTGCACGTAACGGGTTTTCTATTTGTGCTTTTGTGCAGGATGGAGCCTTAGAGACTTCTGGTGTTTCTGAGATGTTTTGCACATCTTGGAAAACTGTAGGGATGGCGTCCACTTTCAGAACCATCTTTGTGCCATTGAAGATGTAACTTTTTGGTGAGAAATGCTTTGAACAGATTTGATAGAGCCCAGTTTTCTTGGACTGTAGAATATTCTGCACCAATGCATCCGTGTCAGTGAACTGGTTACCAGTCTGCCGGAGCCATAGTTTAATCAAGTGGACGGAGCTTGGAAAGCCATGAAATGTGACCTCACTGTCACATACGGAATCACTCCGGCAGTTCTTCACAAAACACTTTGTCATGGTGTTTTCCCTGGAGAGAAAAAAAAGGCACAATTAGAAGGAAAGGTGTAAAAGGGTTTTACACAATATTATCAGATCTTTTCAGTCCGACTCTCAGCACCTCCAGTGATCGGCATCTGACAAGCGCTGCAGCTTCCTCATTGTTTACCAGGCACAGCGCGGCACAATTGGTAGTGCAACTTAGTCCCTTGAAAGTGTATAGAGTTGCAGTTCTATATGTGTGACAGCAGCTGGCAGCACTCGTTTATTAGTCACCAGGCTTCAAACACTTAATCTGTGAACATCATTAAAGTGGTACTCCGCCCCTGGACATCTTATCCCCTATCTAAGGGATAGAGCATAAGATGTCTGATCACGGGGGTCCCGCCGCTGGGACCCCTGCGATCTCTGTGCAACACCCAGCGTTTGTTTAGAACTCTGGGTGCGGGCTGCTGGGGTCGTGACGTCACGGGTCACTCCCCTCGTGATGTCACACCACACCCCCTCAATGCACGTCTATGGGACTTGCATTGAGGGGGTGTGCTGTGACGTCAGGAGGGGAGTGACCATGAAGTCACGACCCCCCCACTCCAAGCGTTCGGAACAAAATGTTCCGAACACTGGGGCAGAAGAGTACCCCTTTAAGTTGTAAAAAGGAGTTCCCAATTTCCCCATTAACAATTGGACCCCTTCAATGACTAAAAAGCTGTTAACTCTGTAGTTCTTACCCAAGGCTGCTCTTACACAGTGCAGTACTGCATCAAAAATTGCATACAGCATTTAGTTGCACAGTACAGCTAATTAAATACATGCTACAATTATTGGTAAAACACAATGCAGCTGAGGGTGCTCATACACATTGCAGTTTTGTTCAGGTTAGGGTCACACTAGAGCTGGGCGGTATGACCAAATGTGTATCACAGTATTTTTGTAACTTATGGCGGTTCCACGGTATATAACTGTATTTCTTTCACCCCCACCCACATCAGGTGACCCGCGAGCGCTGTTCTGCTCCCCCCCACCACCACCACCAAATCATGTTACCTGCGAGCGCTGTTCTGCTCCCCCCCAATTAATGATCAGCCCAGCGGGGCACTACTCACATATGTCACCCACAAGCACTGCCCTCCTCCTCTTTGTTGGGGGCCGCCGGCGCTGGAACTCTATACTGTACACCAGTGGTCTCCAACCTGAGGACCTCCAGATGTTGCAAAACTACAACTCATAGCATGTAGTTTTGCAACAGCTGGAGGTCCACAGGTTTGAGACCACTGCTTTACGCTGTATCCCTATGCCCAGGCTGCAAAAGATAAACAAAATAAACTTTAACTTGCCTACGTCGGCCTCATGCTGTTCCTGGGGACGGCATCGTCAGAGAGCAGTCAGCCTATCACCGGCCGCAGCAATGTTCCGCCCCGGCCAGTGATAGGTTAAACGCACTGGGGCGGAACATCGCTGCGGCCGGTGATAGGTTGACGGCTCTCTGACGTTTCCGTCCTCAGGAACAGCATGAGGCAGACGTAGGTAAGTTAAAGTTTATTTTGTTTATCTTTTGCAGCCCGGGCATAGGGATACAGCGTAAAGCAGTGGTCTCAAACCTGCGGACCTCCAGCTGTTGCAAAACCACAATTCCCAGCTGTCCGGGCATGCTGGGAGATGTAGTTTTGCAACATCTGGAGGTCCGCAGGTTGGAGACCACTGGCGTACAGTACAGAGTTCCAGCGCCGGCGGCCCGCAACAAAGAGGAGGAGGGCAGTGCTTGTGGGTGACATATGTGAGTAGTAGCGCTGGGCTGATAATTAATTGGGGGGGAGCAGAACAGCGCTGGCGGGTCACATATGATTAGTTCCCCGATGTAGGGACAGCGCAGCGCTGATAATTCATTCCCAAGGGGGAGGGGCCAAACCGGTATTGCAGTATGGGGAAAAATTCATATCGTGCAGCACAAAAATTTGGGTATTCGGTATGAACCGGTATACCGCCCAGCCCTAGGTCACACTGATTTGATGGTTTTCGTCACCAAGAATGGGACGCTGACGTATACTGTGGAGGACAGCAGCGGTGAGATACATTTCAATGGCTCGCCTAGTGGCTCTGTTCGGGCAGCTTTCCACTGGTACAAGCTATTTTACAGAGTAGCTCTCACCATGTATATAATTTTTTTTTTCTGTCCCTACCTATTGCTAATCTATCTCTAATCCCCTCTCTGCCTTTAAAAAAAAATTCCTACCTTGTAAACAGCTAATCTTCTGCAGACTTCCCCAGCAGGCGCAACGTCACTGATGCCTGCTGGGCGCCGACTTCGGCCCTTACGCAGCCCCGGCGTTCTCAGTGCTCGCTCCCGCCTGTCTGATTGACAGGCAGGGAGGGAGCGCAGGCTGACTGAATTACGACCGATTGCCCGGCCGGGATTGGTCCGAATTCAGTAGTGACGTCACAGCAGGCTGCAGCCAGCCACTAGGAGGGAAACCCCTAGTGGCCGGTTTTCAAATAGAAAATAATATAGTTTAACCCCTTAAGGACTGAGCCCTTTTTCGCAATTCTGACCACCGTCACTTTACGAATTAATAACTCTAAAACGCTTTTACCGAAAATGTTGCATTTTTCTAACTTTGAAGCTCTCTGCTTGTAAGGAAAATGGATATTCCAAATAAATCTAAAATTTTATTCACAAATACAATGAGGGACATTTATCAATGTTTGCTTATGTATTCCTTTTTTTTAGTAATTTTTTCCTTACTTTTTTTTTGCTTATGTGCGACGTATTTATCAACTGCTTTCAGCCTGTTGATAATTTTCTTTCACGTAAGCAATTTTTCCTTTTTTACTTTGGTAGTAGCTTTTTCTGCTCCATGTTTGAGCTGGAGTAAATTTAGTCAATTTTTAACGCTGTTGCGACTTTTTTTTGCGCAGTTGCGACTGTCGCAGTTAATAAATACCTGACTACCCGTAGTCCATTTTAAAATTATTGCTACATAGTAAATTTTAGGAAAACTTGCTTTTCTCGCTTTCCAGTCAAAATGTCGCACGAAAAAGCGTGTAGTCGCAGTTGCGACAATTTTGCGACAATTATAGTAAAGAAAACCTGACTAAACCCGTTGATAAATGTCCATAAATATGTCCACTTTATGTTGGCATCATAAAATGGACATATTTTTACTTTTTGAAAAAATTAGAGGGCTTCAAAATAGAGCAGCAATTTTCAAAAATTTCATGAAAATTGCTAAATCTGAAGGTACAGATGTTACAGAACTACAACTCCCAGCATGCATGGGCAGTCTAGGCATGCTGAGAGTTGTAGTTTGGCAACATCTGGAGGGCTACCGTTTGGGCACCACTGTAACAGTGGTCTCCAAACTGTGACCCTCCAGATGGTGCAAAACTACAACTCCCAGCATGCCCAGACAGCCTTTGGCAGCACTGCGACCTCGCTCCTATCCGTCAGGATGATCGGGGCTGTCACTGACAGCTCCGATCATCCCTATTTTCTGGGTGATCGGGTCACCAGAGTCCCGATCAGTCTGGAATTTTCTGCGATCGCACCCTCGGCGATGTGCCGGGATGCCTGCTGAATGATTCCAGCAGGCATCCCAGTCCGGTCCCCAACCGGCTAGCAGCGGGGATCGGAATTCCCACGGGCGTATGCATACGCCCCACGTCCTTAAGAGGTTAAACACACACAAAATTTTTTTGATGTATATTAGAGATATGTTGTAGTACATAAGTGCTACAACATATCAAAAAAAAAAAAAAAAAAGTTAATGACAGTGCCCATTTAATGGAATTTAATGGCACATCAGACCATACTATTGAGTCCCATTAAAATAGTGTATACATGCCTAAAAGCTGACCGAATGATGTCCCTAAGTGAATCCCTTTGGGCCATTGAAATAAATGGAACCCTATGATGTCCACAGGTATAGATCGCTATCCTGTTCTTGATGAAGTGCCGATGGGTACTTCTAACACAAACCATAAACGCAATGTGAACCCAGCCTTTTGTGATGCAGTTTTAAAGCCATATTAAATTAGATAATTTAAACAAACAAATGCTTCTTCTCTAGTTTGTTGTAAAGTTTTAGGTGTATTATGTTTTGCCTCTGCTGGGGCCAAAAACTTCACACTGCCGCAGGATAGTAGTGCGCAGCCCCGGAGGAGTCGCTGCTTTCACAAAAAATGTTTTTAATGTATTTTGACGCCTTTACATTTTGTGACATTGCTATGTGTGTTTTCAATGTACAAAATTTCTTGGCGGTGAATGTAATGATGAATTACTGACCAAAGCAAAAATCACACAAGACCGTGTGATTTTGAGCAAGTTTAAAAAACGATAGTGGAAAGAATGCACCAAACTTTGGCACAAAATGACACTGCACCAAAGAATTGCGACAAAGAAAAAAAAACATAAATCCGTTAATGAATATCTCCCACTGTCCACTCAGGAAGCAACACTGATTGACAATCAATTTCACATACTGTTGTGCAAATGGAACAGACAACAGGTGGAAATTATAAAAAAGTTAGCAAGACACCCCCCAATAAAGGAGTGGTTCTGCAGGTGGTGACCACAGACCACTTCTCAGTTCCTTTGCTTCATGGCTGATGTTTTGGTTACTTTGAATGCTGGCGGTGCTTTCACTCTAGTGGTAGAATGAGACAGAGTCTACAACCCACAAAAGTGGCTCAGGTAGTGCAGCTCATCCAGGCTAGCACATCAATGCGAGCTGCTGCAAGAAGGTTTACTGTGTCTGTCAGCATAGTGTCCAGAGCATGGAGGCGCTATAAGGTCACAGGTTAGGAGACGTGGAGGAGGCCGTAGAAGGACAACAACCCAGCAGCAGGACAACTACCTCCACCTTTGTGCAAGGAGGAGCAGGAGGAGCACTGCCAGAGCCCTGCAAAATGACCGCCAGCAGGCCACAAATCTGCATGTGTCCACTCACAGTCAGAAACAGACTCCATGAGGGTGGTATGAGGGCCCGATGTCCACAGGTGGGGGTTGTGCTTACAGCCCAACACCGTGCAGGAAATTTGGCATTTGCCAGAGAACACCAAGATTGGCAAATTCGCCACTGGCACCCTGTCCTGTGCTCTTCAAAGATGAAAGCAGGTTCACACTGAGCACGTGACAGTCTGGAGATGCCATGGAGAACGTTCTGCTGCCTGCAACATCCTACAGCATGATCAGTTTGGCGGTGGTTCAGTAATGGTGTGGGGTGGCATTTGTTTGGGGGGCCGCACAGCCCTCCATGTGCTTGCCAGAGGTAGCCTGAGATTAGATCCTCAGACCCCTTGTGAGACCATGTGCTGGTGCTGTTGGCCCTCGGTTCCTCCTAATGCAAGACAATGCTAGACCTCATGTGGCTGGAGTATGTCAGCAGTTCCTGCAAGAAGAAGGCATTGATGCTATGGACTGGCCCGGCCATTCCCCAGACCTGAATCCGATTGAGCACATCTGGGACATCATGTCTCGCTCCATCCACCACAGACTGTCCAGGGGTTGGCGGATGCTTTAGTCCAGGTCTGGGAGGACTTCCCTCAGGAGACCATCCTCCACCTCATCAGGAGCATGCCCAGGCCTTGTAGGGAGGTCATACGGGCACGTGGAGGCCACACACACTACTGAGCCTCATTGTGACTTGTTTTAAAGACATTACATAATTGTGGATCAGCCTGTAGTGCGGTTTTCCACTGTGATTTTGAGTGTGACTCCATATCCAGACCTCCATGGGTTGATAAATGCGATTTCCATTGATAATATTTGTGTGATTTTGTTGTCAGCGCATTCAACTATGTAAAGACGAAAGTATTTCATATGATTGGTTCATTCATTCAGATCTAGGATGTGTTTTCTTAGTGTTCCCTTTATTTTTTTTGAGCAGTGTATATACAGTAGAATCTCCCAATGGCGGACACTTACACGGAATAAAAAAAAGTGTCCACTATTGAGAGATGTCCCCTATTGGGGAAAAAAGGCTCAAAAACCTTTCTAAATGTCTGAATACTGTACTCACCCCAGAGTGTAATCACCTATAAAACATGATAAAAAGCAATATTACAGTACAATCTCCAAGTGACCTTTAATCTCCCCTTCTCCCCCCCCCCATCATTTCATCCCTCCTGTATACCCTGTGCCCCCTTATGCCTTATGACAAATTATCCCCCCATTACCCCCTGTGCCACATCATTTCCCCTTGATCCCCCTGTGCCATATCATTCCCCCTTTATTACCCTCTGTATAAATTCATCATCCCCTCTTTATGTATCGGAAAAGGGGGGGGGGGGTGGGTCAAGAGGAAATTATGTGGCACAGGGGGTAAAAGGGGGGGGGTGATTTGACACAGGGGGAATACAGTGTCACGGGGGGGGGGGGGAGATCAGGGAAGGAGAGCGGTGAATGATGTGGCTGGTGGACATACAGAACCATGAGACCACTGAGGTCTTAGGGGGCTGCAGTAGGGGCCTGGGCCCCTTACTGTGGTATTGGCTGTACCCCCTGACGTCGGTCCTGTGTACAAGGTAGGGCCGGCACATAAGCCTCGTTGTCCCCTATTGGGATTGTTTTGGGTGTGTCCGCGTCCACTATTGGGAATGTCCCCTATTCGGAGGGTGCAAATACATTAAGTCTTATGGGACTCTGCTGGGAAATTAAAAACTGCCCACTATTGGAAGGTGTCCCCTATTGGGAAGGGGTCTGATAAGGGAGATTTTACTGCATATTACACAAAAGTAAATAAGATTGTATAAATAGTTAAATATTGTTCCACAATGATCATATAACAAGTAGCTAAGAATAACAATGGTATTTATTATTGGATATTTCAATAATGAAAAAAAAGTGCACTGCAATAAAAAAAAACATAGTATAAATCGCATGGAATCCCTGGGCGGTACAGACACTTTTTTTCATTTTTGCAGTGCATTTTTTAATTGTTGAAATATCCAATAATAAATACCAATGTTATTCACAGATACTTGTTCTATGATCATTGCAGAACAATATGTAACTATTTATACAATCTTTTATTATTTGCTTTTGTACATATATGTTACTTTAAAAAGGGACTATATACACAGTTTGGCTGTGAGTAGAGATGTCATGAACTTCTCGGCTCAGCGGTTGAAGACTTTATCCTGCATAAATTAGTTCAGCTTTCAGGTGCTGGAAAATGTGGATACAGTCCTAGGAGAGAGTCTCCAGCCACCGGAGCACCTGAAAGCTGAATTAGTTTCTGCAGGACAAAGTCAGCAACCGCCGAGCCGAGAAGTTCCTGATGAATTGAATCACTGTAAGTTCGCTCATCTCTAGCTGTGAGCTTAGAGGAGTCTTTCTTTTTATCTGTTTATTTCCTATAGTACTTTGAGCATTTTATGTTTCCGTTTTCTTTTGTAATTGGCAAAAACAAAAAAACGCAGCTGCCCCCCCAAAAGAAAATTAGTGTTACCTTAGGCCAGTTTTGGACATTACAGCCGCATCATAGAACCTTATGGGGATGTGAGTTCTATGAAGCTCCAGGAGGTCTGGGTACTGTAAGGCTATGTCTACACAGCAAAATGCAGACATCGGGCACCGGCAATATAGATGGTGCTAGGACCAGTTGGAAATGAACTGTCTCCATAGACCGCAATGCATTCTTGAGTGGACTGCACAGAAAGAATTGACGTGTCCATTCTTTCTGTGGAGATCCAAATTTACGTTGCGGAAACATCTGCAGTTTAAATTCCGACAATTGCGCGGCGCAGCAGAAACTCAGTGAAAACTGAATTTCCAAGTGGAATTTTTCTGCCAGATTCTGCTGTGAACATGGCCTAAAGGAGCTCTGTTCACCGAAGTGAAAGGACTTTTGCGGAGAAAAAAATCCTGCAGACAGACAATGGGGGAGATTTATCATTCAAAATGTACCCTACTCTTTTTTTACCACTGTTTTTTCCATCTAATTTTTTCCAATGCAGCGTGAAATTTATCATAATTGTGTGCTGTAGACGAGGACTTCCCTGACGCTTTGCACGGGCGGGAAAAGCTCTAGCTTGTTTAGACCTTTCTGCAGATTCCCGGACTCTCGTGTTGTTTACCTCAAAACTTTTGCGGGTTCAGTAAGGTTCCGCCATGATGTATGATCAGATCCACGATGCGGCGCAGTGGGCGATCCGATCATACATTTTAAGTGATGCACTGCCAAAGATGCCGTGATCTGTATTAATCGCGGCATCGGTGGGGCTAATGGTGGACATCTGCGCGATTGCCGACAGCAGCTGGGACCTGCCTTGCATGACGCAAGCACAACTCCGATGCTCGCAGTCATGTACGGGAAATAAACGTACATCCTGGTGAACTAAGCAATTCCGCAACAGGATGTACATTTATGTCAGTGGTCGCTTAGGGGTAGAATGACTGTAGGCAATGTAAAAAAGAAGAAAACTGGGCTTGTAATGGAACGGGATGCTGGTTTACAGCTGGCTCCCCTGCTTTAGGATGCGTTCACACTGAGGAATTCAAGAGGAATTTACTTGACTAATTCCACTTGAATTCTCTGCTTAGAAATAAGTAACATCTGCTTTGTCAATGACTTCAATGTATTTTACTCTGCACTGTTCACACTGCGTAAATTCCGCTCGCGGAGTTCCGTTCCGCTAGAAGAAAGAACATGTCCATTCTTCTTGTGGAATACGCGAGCAGAAGTCCATTGAAGTCAGTGGTAAAAAAAATTTCTGCTTTAAATAGTTTCTGTGCGGAAATTCCGCATGAAAAAATAAATAAAAAGGGAGATTCCAATTGGTGGTTGTAGTCCAGCAAAAATAAATAAATAAATAAATAAAATAAAAAAGTTTCCTCCTATATTCCGTGCAGAAAATCTGTGCGGAATTCTGTGATAATTTTGCATGATTTTTGCGCAAAAAAAAAAAAAAACTAAATTCCGCAGTGGAATTGTTACGTGAGGTTTCCTCTCCTATTCCTCAGTGTGAAAGCACCCTTAAACAGAATCAAAATCCCTTTTCCTAATCATAACCCCTTTCCCTAATTCTGAAAATTAAAGGGGTTATCCAGCATAAGGTGATTTTAGTACATACCTGGCAGACAGTAATGGACATGCTTAGAAAGGATCTGCCCTTGTCTTGGGGCTAAATGGCTATGTTGTGAGATTACCATAATACTGTGTCTAGCTTTTTGTGAACTGGTACACACCCGTCATCCAATAGGAGCGGCGTGCATGCGTAGTGACGTGATGACAGCGACGGAGAGCGAGGATCCCGGGGAAGCAGAGACGTCCGGAGCGTCGGGGACACCACGGAATGCGGAGACAGCGATGGAGGGTGACATCCAGGGCAGCGGTGACGGGTCCGGAGCGGTGGGGACAGGTGAGTACAGATTCCTATACTTTACATTGCACGGATCCCTCAACATACGATGGTTTCAACAAACGATGGTTCATTTGGAAGGGATTACCATCGTATGTTGAGGGGCCACTGTATTTCCTGTTTGACTTTTTTTTTACTACAAATCCCACAATTCCATTTTCCTCCCTCCCACACATCAGCCACCCCACTCATTGAAACAAAAATGAGCTGCATCCATTTAAAAGACCTGTGGTTTTCAATCAGGGTGCCTACAGCTATTGCATTAGTTGCAGATTGATCTTTCTCCCACCAAGCGATCGCTCCACCCATTGAAGCAGACAGGCTCCCGTTCATCAGCTGACTAGTGAGTCAGGTCTCGGCCGCATTGCAACCTGGGAAAAATCTGAGACAACAGTCATTTTGTATGCTGTTAAAGGGTTACTCCGCTCCCCAGCATCTGGAACATTGAGTTCCTGAACGCTGTGTGCGGGCTTCCGTGTTCACGCCCGCCCCCTTGTGACGTCACACCCCGTCATGTAACGTCCCGTCCCCTCAATGCAAGTCTATGGGTGGGGGCATGACGGCCGTCGCGCCCCCTTCCCATAGACTTTCATTGAGGGGGCAGGCTGTGATGTCACGAGGGGGCGGGCATGAACACGGAAGCCCACACACAGCGTTAAGAAACTCAATGTTCCGGACGCTGGGGAGCGGAGTAACCCTTTACAAATAAACATTGGGGTGAAAATCACATAAGAATTGTGAGAAAACCGTCACACACAGATACGGACACTATATTAACTACACTAACTTTACAGCCCCTGTAGCATAGTCAAAAAAAAATCCTGGAATACCCCTTTAAAGCTAACCCCTAAACATAAAATAAATTGTAATAAAAACCCATATTCATTACCCTTTGCCATAATAAACCTTTATTCTAGCCCTAACCAGAAATATTAACCCATAAACAACGAATAATAATCATAATCCGGATAAGCCCTACATCAGGTTGCATCCATTTTGCGTCTGACAGTTTTGTCAGTTTTTTTCCCGTACCCAAAACTTTGGTCTACCATTGTTTCTGGTCCGGGTGAAAAACCGCATTGAAACCGTATAAGTTTTTTTTAACATGGGAGTCAATGGGAACCGTACAGAACTTTATCTGCGTACAGTTCCATCCGGTTTTCACCCTACGGCTTTTGACTTTGCAGTTATTTTTCTTGGAATTTCAAACAAACAAGTGAAACTTTATTTATAATGGAGTGAAAAGTTAAAAACGTATACTGTTTATTCCTTAAAAAAACGGATGCAACCGGACATCATTTTTCAAACCGGATACAATTTTTAACTTTAAATTTGTCCACACGTTTTGATACAGTTTAGGCTGCATTCACATCTCGTTTTTGCAATACGGTTGCCGTATCCAGTTTGGTTGAAAAAACGGTATTGAACCGTATTGCAAACCGTATATATAGACATTTCATTGTAAACCGTATGCCAACCGTAGCATCAGGTTGTGTACGTCCTGCTTCATTTACGGGTTTATACGGTTTTTAACGGTCAAAAACCGTATCCAACCTGTATACAGTTATTTTAAAATGGAGTTCTATGGTAACCGTATAGAACCGTATGTGCGTACGGTTACATCCAGTTTGCACAATACGGTTTTGTTTTGTTTTTTTGGAAATTCAATAAAAAAAGAACTTTATTTAAAATGTTGACAAACATAAAACTGTATCCGTTTTTTATTTTCAAGGAAAACGTATTAAAACATATGCAATCGGACATCCGTTTTCAAACTGTATACGGTTTAAAAACGTGAGGAGGCATATACGGTTGCATACGTTTCGGTCCGGTTTGGAGGCATACGTTTTTTGTACAGAAACGGGATACCGCAACCGTATTGCAAAAACGAGATGTGAATGCAGCCTTAGGCTGGGTTCACACTACGATTCGTAACTACGGTTCCCGTATACGGCTGGGAGGAGGAGGGGGCGGGGCTTAATTGCGGCGCCCGCACTCAGCCGTATTCGGGAACTGTATTTAATGTATGTCTATGAGCCGACCGGAGTGAACCGCAGCCTCCGGTCGGCTTCGTTTTCGTCCGTATGCGGTTTCCCGACCGCAGGAATAAACGTGGTCGACCGCGTTTTTTTGCCTACGGTCGGGAAACCGCATACGGCCGAAAACTAAGCCGACCGGAGGCTGCGGTTCACTCCGGTCGGCTCACAGACATGCATTAAATACGGTTCCCCAATACGGCTGAGTGCGGGCGCCGCAATTAAGCCCCGCCCCCTCCTCACAGCCGTATACAGGAACCGTATTTAACAAAACGTGGTGTGAACCCAGCCTTAGTCAGGTTTAGCGGAATCCGTTTTTCATCAAAAACCTGATACGGGAACTGTATTGCAAAAACGTGGTGTGAATGTAGCCTTATAGGGAAGATGGACGCATGACCAATTTTTGTCGGCATCTGCATCTTTGCTATGGTGCTTTGCGTACGGTAGAGAGGTCTTGTACGTGTACTTTTGGTCGGCATACATTGGCGCCTAGAAATCGGGGGTTTGCGCAATTTTTAGCACTGCATGCACAGCATGTCTAAATCGGAAATAGGTGTACCCCTACTCAAAAACGTAGGAGACGTCTACTTCAAAAGTCGCTAAGATTACATGACTGCGCCAATGATAGACGGAAAATAACGTCTATATTGAATGATAAATCTCCCCCAATAATATAATATTTATAAACACAGCAACAATTATACAATACATTATACAACCAGGTTAATTTATAAAGAGTGTTTTCCCACCAGGATGCCTCCAGCTGTTGCAAAACTACAACTCCCAGCATGCCCGGACAGCCTTCGGCTGTCCGGGCATGCTGGGAGTTGTAGTTTAGCAACAGCTGGAGGCATCCTGGTGGCGAAACACTGCTTTACCCCAACATGGCACCAGGTTAGTCACCTCAAAAGGCAATTGTGCAGCAAAGTCTCAATACACTAGTGTCAAAAACACTACAGGTTCACTATTATTGTGTAAGTTGCAATGCACACTGACAGGAACTTCCCTGCTGTAACACATAACATGGCTGGAACTCCACAGTCTGCTTGTACACAGTAACAACACTGCTGCTCTGTTGTTGTTGAACTTCACGGTCTTGTGCTGCACTGTGACAATGTGACAAAAAGACATTCACCACAACACACAATCCAGAGCCTACCTTTTTAGTAAATCGAGGACTCTGCCTGTGCTTGTGGGCGGAGGGATCCGTGCGGGTAGGCGGAGGGATATGATAATCCCACCGCGCTCATTGGTTGACCTTCTATTAACAGACCAGAGACAGGGAACAGAGGTTTCTGGGAGATGTAGTTTACTTTTGCTTTCAGCCCATACACAGGACTGTATGGGAGGACTACAATACCCATAATGCTTTTGCCTTGCTGACAAATCATAACAGCTCTACCAATGGGAGTCTTGTGGTGCTGTTTTAAGACACTTCCTGTGATGATGATGCAGCTTGTGGGGATTCCATACAGATGTATCATCACCTACAAGCATTATGCTAGCAGCTAGCAGGGTGTGCTGGGATTTGTAGTTTTGGCCAGCAAATGCATAACATGGTTCTCAGTGGAAGTGCACTTGGATAATAAAAACACATGGGGAGACTTATCAAACCATCAGATTCCATTTTTAATTTTTAACCTCTTAAAGACTCAGTTTTTTTTATTTTTTATTTTTATTTTGGCACTTTCGTTGTTATCAACTCACCTTATCATGACGCTTTCAATTTTCCACTTACAGACCTATATGAGTGCTTTGCTTGTTTTTTTTGCACCACCATTTGAATTTTGTAATAATGTCCCTCATTTTATTTGTGGGGCAAAATTGAAAAAAACAACAACAAAAAAAACTTCATTTTGCAACATTTAAGGGATTTAGTTTCCAGGCATTGCACTTTTTTTTTTTTTTTTTTTTTGGTAAAAATAACACATTGGCCCAGATTTATCAAACTGGGTGAGAGAAAAAGTGGAGTGACTTTCCCAGAGCAACCAATCACAGCTCAGCTAACGAGCTGAGGTAAAGTGAAAGCTGAGCTGTGATTGGTCTCTGTGGAAAAATCACTCCACTTTTTCTCTCACACAGCTTGATAAATCTGGGCCATTATCTTTATTCTGTAGATCCATGCGCAGTGTACTCAGACATCCCGGCTGCTCCATAGTTACATAGTTAGTACGGTCGAAAAAAGACATACGTCCATCAAGTTCAACCAGGGAATTAAGGGGTAGGGGTGTGGCGCGATATTGGGGAAGGGATGGGATTTTATATTTCTTCATAAGCATTAATGTTATTTTGTTCCATGAATGTATCTAATCCTGTTTTAAAGCTGTTAATTGTTCCTGCTGAGACCAGTTCCTGAGGTAGACCATTCCATAAATTCACAGTCCTCACGGTAAAGAAGGCGTGTCGCCCCTTGAGACTAAACTTTTTCTTCTCCAGACGGAGGGAGTGTCCCCTCGTCCTTTGGGGGGGTGTCTGAGTACGCTGCAGTACACTCGGCGACTCGCAGGCCCCTGAGTGGCTGCTCAGAGAAGCGGATTTCCACTGCGAGCAGGCCAGGGGGCAGGTGGTGACAACAGAACTTTTGGAGCACCATTCAAACGGCAGGAAGGGACCCTCTTTGCATCCTCTAAGTTAATCGGGACCCTGAGATTTTGCCACGTTGATCCCAATTAGCTTCCCTGAGCAACTGGATTTTTAATACTTTTAAGCGCCTCACTCAACTTTTATTGCGATGTCTAAAGGGGTAATGCAGGACCTCAGCCTGACCGGTGATGTCTGACATTAGCTATCAGCAGCCAGGACCCACAGGGTATGAAGTGCGCTCTGCTCCTGAGCACCCATTTTACATCGGGAACAGGCACAGGCCATATGTTTACACACTCCATCCTCTATGATAGCAGTACCCTGCTGGTGGACCACGGCCGGCAATTGCCCATACGAACGGCCGGTTCAGGGTACTGGAAAAGTGACATTCACTCTGCTTGCATTTATTCGCATTGGTGTCTTTAAATCACAGATATGAATGAATAGACGGGCACTGGTTGTAGGATGGGAGCACTGCTCACTGCCCGGCACTTCCTCGATGATGCAGACAATGTGATTAGCATTGCCTGCATCTTTATGCTCTGGCAGGCCTGACTAGAAGAGGCCAGAACAGAGGATCAGTGCGGGACCTGTGACAGGGGGGCATTCTCAGGTGAACACTCATGTTCCCCAACCTGTAGTGGCACAGTACAATAAGGGGGAGCAGTGGCAGAGGGGGGGGGGGGGATAGTGAGTGGTGTACCTACACTTTGGCAAACCACAGGCCACCAAAACATAGATCCGCCACTGTCAGAAAGCTTGGGGCAGAGATGGGGCCCACTCAGCATAGGTGCTCGCTCGCTAATGGGGAATCTAGGACACTTCTCCCGAAACCCAGGGGATCGACCGCCATTTTCACATATGCATACAATTGAAACCTTCCTCTGCGTGTAAGCTGCAGGACCTGCGGCCTACACGGAGAGAAGACCCGTGACCTCTGCCTTGACGCAGTGCAGGCACCAGTGATGTCACTCAGCGCCTGCACTGTGGAGTAAAATAGGCGCCACCAGCCTGTGCTGCGGAGGAGATTGCTGCATGGGGCATGAGGTAAGCATATGCTTTTTTTATTTTTTTTGCTTTTCCATCCTGGCATCTTTAGAAGGGGCGATTTTGTAGAGGTGGGGACGGCACTGAAAAAGGCAGAGTCAATTGTAAGTCACTTCATTTAACTGTATGTATATTACTGTGTGACCTGACTTTCTTTGGGGGGGGGGGGCAGTGCTTTAGTCACGTATGCTAAGGCATGATCACAGGCAAACAGAGGTGACTTGCTCCAGCCTCAATGACTACTTGGCAGTAACTAGCATACAGTGTGCAAATAAGTCAAAGGTTTTTATGTTAGGGTTGTATCAGCAGCCTACTATACCACGGACATTGTAGGAATTATTATTTAAAGGCCCATGGCACATTGAGAACAAATTTATAAGGTACAATCTGGTGACAGGATCCCTTTAAAGTGTAATTGCACTATGATGGCAATTGGCAGCCTGAGACTACAGCAGATTAGGATACAGATTTGCCAAAAGTTATGTGCAAGTCTATGCAAACTTGTATCCTAATTGCTTTGGTTGTGTATTTTGGTCAGAAGGGGGTCTAAAACACAGAAAATTATTAACCTCCACTGGTTGTGGCTAAAAATACTGACCAAAATACTGGCTGAAGCCATGTCCCCACATGGCACTAAACGCATACAGCTGAAACCACGCCCCCATGTGTTTACCAATGGGCTTGTGATATTGCCACAACATCTCTCGGCCATCGATGAATGCATGGAGGCGTAGGTGTGGACATCAAATGAGCTACCATCAACAAGTGGCACAACTTTGGAAACCTGCTACCCTCATATGCACAAAATGAAATCCTGTAAGATTAGTAGGTACTAACTTGAAGGTCCAGCCGGTCACTTTACAGCACTGTGGATATTGAGCAGGGTTCTGCATTGATATGCACTAACAGCCGATCCAGCCCTACACAGTTCTCATCACTGAATCATGGTTTACATAAGCAAGTATTTCTATATATTTTCTTAAATCAGCCATTCAATACTGATGTAAGAAACCAATAAGAGAGGCATAGTTTTCCTGGTGGTGTTTTGCTTGAAAGTGGTTTGAAATAAAGTTTCATCAAGCTATTTTGCTTTCCTTTGGAATACCAGTCTCAAGCGCAGAGGATTGTGGAAAAATCAAATTCGGCATGAAATCTTAAAGGGGTACTCCGCTGCTCAGCGTTTGGAACAAACTGTTCCAAACGCTGGAGCCGGTGCCGGGAGCTTGTGATGTCATAACTCCGCCCCTTATGGTGTCACACAGGTCCCCTCAATGCAAGTCTATGGGAGGGGGCGTGACGGCTGTCACGCCCCCTCCTATAGACTTGCATTGAGGGGGCTGGGCGGACGTGACATCATGAGGGGGCGGCTATGACCTCACGAGCTCCCGGTGCCGGCTCCAGCGTTCGGAACAGTTTGGAGTAACCCTTGAACAAGCACCAAGCAGCACATTGTGACAGCTTCCATGAGCCATACATTCACAGAATACACGTAGCTGTATATGGCTGCTGTATCAGAAGAATGGAGCATGCAGGGCATTGGGGATATATTTGAGTTCCCACTTGATGGCTTTGTGCAGAAACTTTATATTTAGTCACAGTGGTTTTATATTTGGGAATTCAGGGACCTGTATTGAGGCTCATGGAGGTCCCAGTGCTCTGTACTATGGAGCCACCAGCACTCCATGGACCACTATATGGTGCCTCTGTATGGCACCATATTACAGATGAATATTACAATGTGTCTAGGGGAGAATACTCCTGTAATTAGATATCTGAAGGTCATTCAATATAATAGAGATAAGGCCGGGTTCATATCCGTGTCGAGCTGGGCTCCGTTCTTCATCAGTTCAAAAGATGGGAGTTGAGCGGGAAAAATATAATACTTCTGGTCCATTTTTTATTCCACTTAACTCCTGCAAAACAACAGATACCAGATGGGAACCCGACGGATCACTTTCAAAGTCAATGGGACCGGTCGGGTCCAGTTGGTGTCTGTTCAAGTCTGTTGTTTGTCACTGGATTTGACGGAGCTCATCTGAATGGAGCGCTGACACAGATGTGAACCCAGCCTAAGAAATCCAGCTCACTCTCCGGGTAAGGTAATGTGTATTCGGGCCCACAGCGACCTCCATCCATTAGAAGATTCACAAAGAGAGTTCTGGTTTTGCTCTTTGATAAAACTGTAAACTTTATTTAGAAAAAAAAATTTGTAGGCCAAAATTGAAAAAAAAATCTAATTGACATGCTATCTTTATTCTGTTGGTCAGTACAATTCCAATGGAGCAAAGTTGGATCATTTTTGTTTCGTTTTACGATTAAAAAAAAATAAAAAAATTCAAACTCGAAAAGAAGCCAAATAAATCATTGCATCACCATTTTCTTATCCCTATTACTTTATTATTTTTCCACCTATAGAGCTGTATGAGGGCTGATTTTGTGTGACTTTTTTTGTGCTTAGTTTTGACTTTTTGCTCACTTTTCATTACATTTTTTTCTGGAATGTTATGTGATCAAAAATCTGCAATCTTGGAATCTTGGTGTATATTATATTTATGGGACAAACTGTCACAGGGGGGTATTGGGGGGGAGGAGTTTACAGCTATATATGATTTATATTTGTAGGGCTCCCTCTGAGCCAGCTTTCCCCCATATATAGTTGTAGCCCCCCCATAGCTGTTCTGTAGTAGGGAGTAGGGTCGTGGCCTCCAGGCATTAGTGCTCCCCAGCTCAGCCTTTTATGTTTCTGTGCTCCACTGCTTCTCTGGTCCGGGGTTGGAACCGGTGGAGCAGTGAAGTACCGGGTACTACCTCTCTTCCAGACGGTTGGACCTCCACAGACCAGAGAGTGAAAGCTTCTGCCACTCTTGGTCCTCTAGCACTGCAAGATAATTAATTACCTAGCCCCAGGATAGGTGGTAAGTATCTGTTCTAGGCGGTCAAAACCCACAATTCCGAGAATGGAGGTCCCTTGTACCTGAGTTATTGGAACAGCAGAGTACATACTTGACTGCAACCCAATTCACTCGCTATGAGACTGGCAAGACCTTCATTCTTATAGCTATGGGGATTCCAGTAATCAAATCCCCTCTGATCATATATTTACCCCCTAAGTTATAATAGTATTTACTCGCTCATAGCGGAGCATGCATGTCTTTTCAGGGGGGTGAGAAAGAGATTGGTCATGTTGGATTTCAACATGACCAATATTTTGTATCCAAAGCCGCTGTCACACATAGTTTGGCAGCTATTTATCTCTTACGCAGATAAAAGATCATGAATGGTATTATCCAACATGCATGATCCATCTTTCACCTGACATCAGCTTTTAGGGGAGAGTCTGATGACCCCTAGACAACCAGATGGGGACCAATCCTATTGGATTCACTGGATTCGCACAACATTTACCTAAGGTGTATGGGCAGTTCCGTGGTCATTTGTACCCACCTACGTTTCAGTGCAGATTTTACGTCTTTATTTTTCAGGCTGTAGATCAGAGGGTTAAGCATTGGGACTGCAGCTGTGTTGAACAAAGAGAAAAGCTTGTTGGATTCTAAAGTGTCCATTGAAGCTGGTCTAAGATACTGGCAGACAAGTGTCACATAGAGGAGTATGACCACTGTGAGGTGTGAAGAACACGTGTAGAAAGCTTTATGCTTCCCAGTGGTAAAACTAATACTCTTGATGGTATGGATAATAAAGATGTAAGGGATGAATGTAAGAATAAATGGGAAGGTGGAGAGGAAGAGTCCACAGATAAACATCAAAAAGTCAGAGAGGGAAGTATCATTACAAGAGAGTTTCACTAGAGGGACAATGTCACAAAAGAAGTGATTTATTTCTTTTGACTTATAACAAGTGAATCTGGAAATTAAAATAATATGAGGTAGAGATTCTACAAAGCCTAACACCCAACAGGCAACAGCCAGCGCAGAACAAACACAGCGACTCATGATTGTGGAATACTGTAATGGGTTACAGATAGCCACGTAGCGATCATAGCTCATGGCCGTGAGTATCAACAATTCATTGCACACAAGAGACGTGAAGATAAACATCTGAGTCAAACACGATTGTATAGAAACCGTCTTGTCACCAGATAAAAAGCTAATAAGAATCTTATGAAGAGTGACTGTGCTGGAGGATATATCCAAAATGGACAGGTTACACAAGAAGAAGTACATGGGAGTATGGAGCTGATGATCCACACACACCAGTAAAAGGATGGTCATATTACCACCAATAGTAATAAGATAAATGAGAAGAACCAAGAGGAAGATTGGAATTTGAAGGTTTGGGACATCGGAAATGCCCTTAATAATGAAGAAGGTTAATGATGTATGGTTTTCTGCATTCATTTGTCTCAATTACGGTAACACTAAAATCTGTCAATAAAAAACAATATTATGGATTACATGTCATACAAACCAAAGACTCAAAATGTAGCTTGCAATACACGTAGCAAACAATTTACAGGAGTGTAGGTAAAGGGAATGGAGAGCTAGCAGTCACATCTGGACCCTGTTGCCAAAGGGGGCCCTAAGCCTATTAGGCACATAAAAAGACTCCTTTATCATCAATTCTCATTATGTTTTCTTTCCTATAAAATATACAATACATGGACTACATCATTAGGATAAACCCATTAATCATTGAATTCAGGTATTTCATTCAGTCCCATTGCCACAGTAGTATAAAATCCAGCACCTACCAATGCAGCTACCTTTTGTGAAAGAATGGATCGTTCTAAAGAACTGACTGAATTCTAACGTGTTACTGTAATAGTAGCCATAGCTGTAACAAGTCAATTCCTGAAATTTCTTCCCTCTTAAAGGGGTACGCCGGTGAAATTTTTTTTTTTTTAAATCAACTGTTGCCAGAAAGTTAAACAGATTTGTAAATTACTTCTATTTAAAAATCTTAATCCTTCCAGTACTTATCAGCTGCTGTATACTACAGAGGAAGTTATTTTCTTTTTGAATTACTTTTCTGTCTGACCACAGTGCTCTCTGCTGACACCTCTGTCCGTATCACTACTGGACTCTGGAGCAGTAGAAATATGTTCTGTGGAGAAACAAATGACACCTCTGTCTAGACTGATACCACAATGCAGTCAGGTAAGTAGCGTTTACCTGGCATTCTCTAAACCCAGACTTGTCTAACTGTAAAATATGAGTTTGGTGCAGAAGGGATAAGGCTATGGGGTTGCTTATTAGTGGTTGGTGTAAGTCTTACAAAACCTTAAAAGAGTACTCCACCGAAAAACATTTTATCCCTTATCCAAAGGATAGGGGATAAGATGTCTGATTGCAGGGGTCCTGCCGCAATCTCCGGCGCGGCACCCTAGTCATCGGTGCATGGAGCGAACGTCGCACCGTGACAGATGACTGGTGACTACAGCTGCCATGCCCCCTCCATTCATGTCTATGAGAGGAGGCGTGACGGCTACGTAGTAGCCGCCACGCCCCCTCCCATAGACATGAATGGAGGGGGCGTGGCGTGATGTCATAGGGGATAAGATTTTTTTTGTCGGAGTACCCCTTTTAAGTGTAAAAAACTTTAGACTATAATGGAGAGAATGTGCTGGATGAGGCAGCCAGCCGGCCAGTAAAGAGTGCTGCCGTACACTTCACCGGGTATAACTCACGATCGCAGTGGGTCTCAGGAATGAGACCTGGTGTGATCTAAACTTTTGATATGCCTGGATGATGTGTCCAAAGTTTTTACAAATGACAGTAACCCTTTATTGCTTCAGCAAAGTATGACATTTTGGGCAATTATACAGTACTCGAAGCCCTGATCTCAACTTCACTGAACAACTTTGGGTTAACCTAGATTGGAGGCTGTGACTGAGGCCCTCTTGTCCAACATCAGCCTCTGATCTCAAAAATGTTCTTTTGGATGAATGGCCCAAAATTCCCACAGACATCTCCAAATTCTCATAGAAAGTCTTTCCAGAATAGTAAGGCTGTTACAACTAGGTGCGGAAGACCTTGTGCTTGAAAAATACAGAGAGAGGCCGGTAGCCATAATTGAATTTATTTATAATTTATCAGCTGAAGGCTGTCCGGGCATGCTTGGAGTTGGAGTTTTGCAACAGCTGGAGGCACCCTGGTTGGGAAACACCGACCTAAGTACTTCTTGGGGCTGATGAGTTAGTAGGCCTGCATGGTAGGCAGCTGTGATACTAACACATTTACTTACGTTTATAGGAGATAGTTTTTTATGGATCAGATTGGACACTGTTTAGGAGTCGTTTGTTGTGTCACTATGGCTCATAGATATAGAGCAATGTATTCAATATGCATTAGCTAAATAGGGAAATAAAGCCCATCACATTGGTATATAGATGTGTAAAGCGGATGGTTCGGAGAAAAGGTCCTTTGCAATCTCAGTATAAAACAGCTAATAGTGCCAATAACTAACAGGAGATTATAATGTATTGCTGGTCTTATAACATGGCCTTCAGCAAACACCATGTAAATATACATAATGTACATGTTATAGGAATATTTATAATAAGCGAGAATGCTTTAATACTCCGGAGGGCAAATCTCTGTAGGATAATTTGAAAGAGAAAAGTCTTCTGAGATAATATATTTAGATTGATTTATTTATTAAAATACACAGTGATAATATATAGTTATCTTAAATATAAAATTTGGAAAGTCTTCAGACTTTTTAAATCAACTGGTGCCAGAAAGTTAAACAGATTTGTAAATTACTTCTATTAAAAAATCTTAATTATTCCTGTACTTATTAGCTGCTGAATACTACAGTGGAAATTCTTTTCTTTTTGAAACACAGAACTGTCTGCTGACATCACGAGCACAGTGCTCTCTGCTGACATCTCTGTCCATTTTAGGAACTGTCCAGAGCAGCATATGTTTGCTATGGGGATTTCTTTTTACTCTGGACAATTCCTAAAATGGACAGAGTTGTCAGCAGAGAGCACTGTGCTCATGATGTCAGCAGACAGCTCTGTGTTTCAAACAGAAAAAAATTTACACTGTAGTATTCAGCAGCTAATAAGTACAGGAAGAATTAAGATTTTTTAATAGAAGTAATTTACAAATCTGTTTAACTTTCTGGCACCAGTCGATTAAAAATGGTGGAGAAATAGCCAATAACTTATACCCGAATATCGGTATAAATTATCGGCTATCGGCCTGAAAGGCCACAGATTATCGGTATCGGTCCTAAAAAATCCATATCGGTCGATCCCTAGTAACAAGTTGGCATTATTTAGGCTGGGGAGGGTCAGTAACAATGGTCCTCACCCACCCTGGTAACGTCAGACTGTTGCTGCTTGGTATCTGGCTGAGAATGAAAATACAAATAACCCCCACATGTTTTTTGCAAAAATAATTAAACAATTTAAAAAAAACACATAGGGTTCCCCCTATTTTCATTCTCAGCCAGATACCAACTAAACAGCAACAGCCAGGGTGGGCAAGGACCATTGTTACTGGCCCTCCCCAGCCTAAATAATGCCAGCTTGTTATCGCCTAGGCCCAGGAACGCCATTTTTGATGCTCCAGGCTTGTTGGTAAAGGCTCTTCCTGGCACCCCTGTGGCAGTCGGTGCCGGGGTAATAATTGAGGGTTAGCGCTAGCTGTTTTTGTGGCTAGCGCTAAGCCTCAGCTTAGTAATGGATTCTGTCTATGAGTACAGGTACACTTTTATATTACCGCCCACGAGTATGGGCCTATTGGCGTAAAGGCTGCCAAGGCTGCAGTGCTCCTGTCCTCCCACAGTTATGGTACAGAGTGTACAGGTGGATGGTAGTGTGGATCTGTCTGGTTAGGTCTCTTGCGGGAACCGGCAATGCATGCTGAGAGAGACCAATGGAAGAAGAAAGAGGTGGTACGGGGCAAAGACGGCATCTGGAGAGTTGGTAAGAAACTGTGTGTACCAACAGTCTTGTACCCCATGGTAACATATATGATACTATACACTAAGCAGAAGGGAGCTATGTGTGTAGTAATGTCCGTACATTGGGTGGCCTCAGGATTCAACAATGCAGAAAGAAGGTTTGTACAGACTTCATTATTTGCATCTGTTATGACCTAGATAAAACAATAAAAGGTACCTGACCAACACACTCCATAATCATCTTACCTGTTTCAGAGACTATGAGTAGACTTCATCTAACTGCCTCAGGTGAACCAATATAAGTATGTCCTTGTCTGACTGTACTGATTCCCTAACTATGGATACAGTAAAGAATATAACTAAGAACCTTTTGTAGAGTTGTGCCTAGTTCAGATTCTGTAATTGTTACCCAGTTCCTCAAACCTGTGTGTGTGTGTCAGGAAATAAGTGAGGAAAGAGACGCTTACATGATGATCTCGTATAGATATATCTAAGATATATTCTCTGATAACTGTTAAATCTATGTCTTTACATAACCATGGTTGTTCCAGAGGAAAAGATAATCACACCGGAATGTTAGGATGTGACATTGTATAAGGAGAATCAGTGGGTGAACACTGGTGTCCTGTACAAATAGTGGGGTGAAATAAGCATCTTAGTGGGCATAAAAATATATAAAGGATAGGCCTAGCCAGTGGGATGAGTAATTGTTAACTACTTAATTTATTGCAGGATAATTTTATGGGCCAGTTTGTGGAGGACCCAACAAGAAGTGATGCCTTGTTGGATCTGATCATTTCCCACAATGCAGAGCTGGTTGGTAATGTAACTGTGCGGGAAAACCTTGGTAATAGCGACCACAATATAGTTACTTTTGACTTTAAATGTAGAAAACAAAGACAGGCGGGGAAGGCAAAAACATATAACTTTAAAAAGGCAAACTTCCCTGGGCTGAGAGCTGCACTACAGGACATAGACTGGGGGGAGGTGTTGTTAAACATTGATACATAAGGTAAATGGGACATCTTTAAATCCACTCTAAATAACTATACAGCTAAATATATACCAAAGGGGAACAAATATAAACGATTAAAACTAAATCCTACATGGCTGACAAATTATGTTAAAAGAGCAATAAACAACAAAAAAATAGCCTTCAAAAAATTCAAATCTGATGGGTCAGCTATAACATTTAAACAGTACAAGGAGCTTAATAAAATCTGTAAAAATGTAATAACTGTAAAAATGTAATAAAAATTCAAAATGAGAGACAGGTGGCCAAAGAAAGCAAAACTAATCCTAAATATTTTTTTTAGATATATAAATGCAAAAAAACCAAGGACAGAGCATGTAGGACCCCTTAATAATGATAATGGGGAGGTTGTCACGGGCGATCAAGAGAAGGCGGAGCTACTGAATGGGTTCTTTAGTTCTGTATACACTATGGAAAAAGGAGCTGACATTGGCCAGGTCAGTGCTGGTAACACATCATGTAATGTACTGAACTGGCTTAATGTAGAGATGGTACAAGGTAAGTTAAGTAAAGTAAATGTAAGCAAATCCCCAGGGCCGGATGGACTACACCCAAGAGTTCTTAGAGAGGTAAGTTCAGTAATATCTGTACCCTTGTTCATGATATTTAGAGATTCTCTGGTGTCTGGTATTGTGCAAAGGGACTGGCGCAAGGGGAATGTGGTGCCAATCTTCAAGAAGGGCTCTAGGTCTTCCCCAGGAAATTATAGACCGGTAAGTTTAACGTGCATTGTGGGTAAATTGTTTGAAGGACTTATAAGGGATTACATACAGGAATACATAGGGGATAATTGTATTATAAGTGATAGCCAGGATGGGTTTACTAAGGATAGAAGTTGTCAAACCAATCTAATTTGCTTTTATGAAGAGATGAGTAGAAGCCTTGACAGAGGAATGGCTGTGGATATAGAGGGGGGCTGTGTATATAGAGGAATGGCTGTGGACATAGTGTTTCTGGATTTTGCCAAAGCTTTTGATACTGTCCCTCACAGACGTCTGACAGGTAAGTTAAGGTCCTTGGGCTTGGAAACTTTAGTTTGTAACTGGATTGAACACTGGCTCATGGATCGTACCCAGAGAGTGGTGGTCAATGATTCGTACTCTGATTGGTCCCCGGTTATTAGTGGTGTACCCCAAGGTTCAGTACTGGGCCCGCTGTTGTTTAATTTATTTATCAATGATATAGAGGATGGTATTAACAGCTCTGTTTCTATCTTTGCAGATGACACTAAGCTTTGTAGCACGGTACAGTCTATAGAGGATGTGCATAAGTTACAGGATGACTTGGATAGACTGTCTGGGCATCCACTTGGCAAATGAGGTTCAATGTGGATAAATGTAAAGTTATGCATCTGGGTACTAATAACCTGCATGCATCGTATGTCTTAGGGGGGATTAAACTGTCAGAGTCACTGGTAGAGAAGGATCTGGGTGTACTTGTAGATCACAGACTACAGAATAGCATGCAATGTCAGGCTGCTGCTTCCAAAGCCGGCAGGATATTGTCATGTATCAAAAGAGGCATGGACTCAAGGGACAGGGACATAATACTCCCCCTTTATAAAGCATTGGTACGGCCTCACCTGGAATATGCTGTTCAGTTTTGGTCGCCTGTCCATAAAAGGGACACTGTGGAGCTGGAAAGGGTGCAGAGACGCGCGACTAAACTAATATGGGGCATGGAACATCTCAGCTATGAGGAGCGATTAAAGGAGTTACAATTGTTAAGTCTTGAGAAGAGACGTTTAAACTCTTAAGGACCCAGGGCGTATCCATAGGCCCTGTCGTTTTCCGGTCCCTGCCGTGTGCCGGGCAGAGATCGGAAGCGGATGCCTGCTGAAATGCTTCAGCAGGCATCCAGGGCAAACGCAGAGGGGGGCCATGTCTGCCCCCCATGTCGGCAAATCGCGAGGGAAATCGCCCCTGCGATCTGCGGCGATACTGGGCTGATCGGGTCTCTGGGACCCGACCGGCCGGTAATCCAGAACCATGCTGAAGTATAGGAGCTAGGTGGCAAGCCTGCCACCTCCTACTATCACCTGTGATTCTTCGGTTAGCTAACCGACCAATCGCAGGGGGGGGGTTACTTCCTCCCGCCCTGCCCGGCCCCTGGAAGTCCGGAGAGAGCGGGAGGAAGACCGGAGGACGCGGTGGGGGACGGGGGAGTGCTGGGGCCTGGCCCCAGTACTTACCTCATCCCTGAAGACCCGGATCCCGGCGGCGGAGACGGCGGCGGTGGCGACAGGTGAGTTGATCTTCGGCGGCGGCGGCGCGGGACCTTTGCAGCAGTCCAGACCACCGTAAAGCGATCTGGACTTCTCCATCTGGTCCCCTTACACTACAGCCCTTGGCGTCTGGGCATGCTGGGAGTTGCAGTTTTGCAACATCTGGAGGTCCACAGTTTGGAGACCACTATGCCCTTCCAGATGTTGCAAAACTACACATCCTCAGCATGCCCTTACTGTCCAGGCATGCTGGGAGTTGTAGTTCTGTAACATCTGGAAGGGCACAGATTGGGAAGCACTGTATTAGTGGTCTGCAAACCGTAGTCCTCCAGATGTTGCAAAACTACAACTCCAAGCATGCTGGGAGTTGTAGTTCGGCAACATCTGGCTCTAAAGATGTTGCCGAACTACTACTTCCAGCATGCCTGAGAATGTTTGGGAGTAGTGGTTTTGCAACAACTGGAGGCATACTGGTTGGGAAACATTGTTTCCTAACTCAGTGTTTCCCAACCTGTGTGCCTCCAGCTGTTGCAAAACTATAACTACCAGCATGCACTGATAGACTGTGCATGCTGGGAGTTGTAGTTTTGCAACAGCTGGAGGTTCCCCCCCCCTGTGAATGTAGTGAGCATCAAATTTTGCGAAAAACGTCTGGTACGCCACTGTTTCCAAAATGGAGCCTCCAGCTGTTGCAAAACAACAACTCCCAGTATTGCCGGACAGCCATGTACTGTCCAAGCATGCTGGGAGTTTTGCAACAGCTGGAGGCACCCTGTTTGGGAATCACTGGCGTAGAATACCCCTATGTCCACCCCTATGCAAATCCCTAATTCAGGCCTCAAATGCATATGGCGCTCTCACTTTGGAGCCCTGTCGTATTTCAAGGCAACAGTTTAGAGCCACATATGGGGTATCGACGTACTCGGGAGAAATTGCCTAACAAATTTTGGGGGGCTTTTTCTCCTTTCACCCCTTATGAAAAGGTGAAGTTGGGGTCTACTCCAGCATGTTAGTGTAAAAAAAAAATTTTTTTACACTAACATGCTGGTGTTGCCCTATACTTTTCATTTTGACAAGAGGTAAAAGGGGAAAAAGCCCCCCAAAATTTGTAATGCAAAAAAAAACAAAAAAAAAAAAAAAAACACATGTTACCCTATTTCGGAAACTACACCCCTCATGGAATGTAATGAGGGGTGCAGTGAGAATTTACACTCCACTGGTGTCTGACAGATCTTTGGAACAGTGGGCTGTGCAAATAAAAAAATTTTGTACAGCCCACTGTTCCAAAGATCTGACAGACACCAGTGGGGGGTAAATGCTCACTGTACCCCTTGTTACGTTCCTCAAGGGGTCTATTTTCCAAAATGGTATGCAATGTGTTTTTTTTTTGCTGTCCTGGCACCATAGGGGCTTCCTAAATGCGACACGCCCCCGAGCAAAATTTGCTCTCAAAAAGCCAAATATGACTCCTTCTCTTCTGAGCATTGTAGTTCGCCCGTAGTGCACTTCAGGTCAACTTATGGGGTACCTCCATACTCAGAAGAGATGGGGTTACAAATTTTGGGGGGTATTTTCTGCTATTAACCCTTGCAAAAATGTGAAATTTGGGGGGAAACACACATTTTAGTGAAATGTTGTAAAAAAATTTTACATATGCAAAAGTCGTGAAACACCTGTGGGGTATTAAGGCTCACTTAATTCCTTGTTACGTTCCTCAAGGGGTCTTGTTTCCATAATGGTATGGCATGTGTTTTTTTTTTGCTGTTCTGGCACCATAGGGGCTTCCTAAATGCAACATGCCCCCAAAAACCATTTCAGAAAAACGTACTCTCCAAAATCCCCTTGTCGCTCCTTCGCTTCTGAGCCCTCCACTGCGCCCGCCAAACACTTTACATAGACATATGAGGTATGTGCTTACTCAAGAGAAATTGCGCTACAAATACAAGTATAAATTTTCTCCTTTTACCCCTTGTAAAAATTCAAAAATTGGGTCTACAAGAACATGCGAGTGTAAAAAATGAAGATTGGGAATTTTCTCCTTCACTTTGCTGCTATTCCTGTGAAACACCTAAAGGATTAAAACGCTGACTGACTGTCATTTTGAATACTTTGGGGGGTGCAGTTTTTATAATGGGGTCATTTGTGGGGTATTTCTAAGATGAAGACTCTTCAAATCCACTTCAAACCTGAACTGGTCCCTGAAAAATAGTGAGTTTGGAAATTTTGTGAAAAATTGGAAAATTGCTGCTGAACTTTGAAGCCCTCTGGTGTCTTCCAAAAGTAAAAACACATCAATTTTATGATGCAAACATAAAGTGGACATATTGTATATGTGAATAAATTTTTTTTTGGGGAATATCCATTTTCCTTACAAGCAGAGAGCTTCAAAGTTAGAAAAATGCTAAATTTTAAAACTTTTCATCAAATTTGGGGATTTTTCACCAAGAAAGGATGCAAGTTACCAAAAATTTTTACCACTATGTTAAAGTAGAATATGTCACGAAAAAACTCTCTCGGAATCAGAATGATAACTAAAAGCATTCCAGAGTTATTAATGTTTAAAGTGACAGTGGTCAGATGTTCAAAAAATGGCCGGGTCCTTAAGAGGTTAAGGGGGATATGATAAATGTATATAAGTATATTAATGGCCCATACAAAAAATATGGAGAAACCCCCCCCCCCCCCAAAGGACAAGGGGGCACTCCGTCCGTCTGGAGAAGAAAAGGTTTAGTCTCAAGGGGTGACACACCTTCTTTACCATAAGAACTGTGAACTTATGGAACAGTCTACCTCAGGAACTGGTCACAGCAGGAAAAATTAACAGCTTTAAAACAGGGTTAGATACATTCCTGGAACAAAATAACATTAATGCTTATGAAGAAATATGATATCCCATCCCTTCCCCAATATCGCGCCACACCCCTACCCTTCAATTCTCTGGTTGAACTTGGACGTATGGCTTTTTTCAACCGTACTAACTATGTAACTATGTAAAATATGGAATACTTGGGATATGAAGCTCAGAACCCGATTAGAAGGGAATTGGACTGGAGAATGCACATTAGCCGAGGCTCTTATGCCCATACACATTTTCACTACTGAACCAACAGAGAAACCTGAACCACACTCTAGAAGTAAACGTGCAGCCCCTGCTGGGAGCCTTGAATCCCATGTGTATATTGCTGCTATAGGAGCCCCAAGTAAGTAAGAGACAGATTTGGGTCTATAATACCCCAGATTTCCATAAACAAGAATGTAGACTGGATTAATTATATCTATTACAATCAGCAGAGATTCATACATTTCTCAGTGGATGCTCTCAAAGGTCAGCCTGAACCACTAAGTGCTACATCCACTATGACATTCCAAAATCGTATGGCATTAGATATGGTGTTAGCTGAAAAAGGGGGGATATGTAAAATAACCATAATAACCATAGGAATAACCATACTTGTGTGTTGTGTTTTGTCTTGCTTAAAGAAGATGTGTGGATAAGCTGTCGACAATGCCACGCCAGGGATGACAAATTTGGACTTTGAGACTGTCAGGGATGGTCCGAGGGTGAGACTTTCAAATGTGATTGATTGTGCTGCTATATATTGCTAAGTATCAACATAAGAAAATATACACCAGACAGGATGTTGGTATACACTCTTTCTTAGCATACTCGTAGCTGCCCCAAAAGAGTTCTGTTTAATCCAGGAAGTACATTTAGTTTTTACAATTGACAAAGAAGGAGGTTTAGTTATGACGTCAGAATCAGCATGTTACATTTGGATTGGTTGTTATTATTGTGTCCATATATATTAGCATATCTAGTGTCCATTAATGTCTTGGCAGAAGTTTCTCTTCTGGGAAATTCGAGAGTTCTCTGTTCGTCAGATATTTAGTCTTTTACTCCTTATCTCAGTTGTCTCGGTGTCATGGCAAGGCCTCAATCAAAATCACGAGCATATTGCAAGCTGATGTATATGGGTTAAGGGGTAGGTAACAGATATATTTTTCCAGCAGCAATGGCATATTAGTATTAATATATTGATCAGTCATTAGAAACATAAGGGTTATCCCTATCAATTCCCCCCTAAAAGATATTTGTTACCGTACACAACATCTCTCTCTATAATATATTGCTCCTAATAGTCTCAGGTTCAGGTGGGATAAAGAAAAAATGGGTATGGGATGCTTCACTGGTTTGAGACGAGAGGTTCATTGTGAACCACCCCCCTTTGTACCCAGACTGATCCTTCACCTGAGACTCCTATATTAGCCCTACTCTGTTGGATTTGCACTTGCACCATTGGCATACAGGATGGTTGTTCTTCTGGGGGGAATTCTCTCGGTCATGCTTGGGTCTGATGTATCAATTAGGTTCAGATAAGCTGAACTAGTAGGTTCGATATCCACATACATTGTCCCTGTTTGAAATGTGGCCTCTACAGAGGAGATTATTGTTTTCTTTACACAGGGGACTATGCAACATCCAATTATTGTTCTCCGTAGTAGAGACTTGCCGGTATTGTCTTTTCTTCTATTGGCACTCTGTGGTCTATAGTCCCAGTCAGTCCCTGTGTTCCATCCCACTGCTCTCCAATAGTCACAGTAGTCAAATTTAAAGGTAGCCACTTGGGCACGGGAAGAGTTATATCAAAACATGGGATACAACACTTGGGTCATTGTCAAGTCAGCCCAGTAGTGTGGTGGAGTCAGATTAGGTTCCTGGGTTTGCACTCAACTTATACAAAAAAGGATATGTATCAGGAGCATGGTGAAGAAACCCTCTTGCAGTGTGAGGCGTATCTATGTTGATTTTCCTTCCAGTTTCACCAAAGTCAGAGTTGTCAGCAGAACCTGATAAGGACCTTCAAATCTAGGTTCCAGCGGCCCCCTCACGTGTCTTTTCACAAGGACAAACTCTCCAGGCTGCAGATTGTGAGTTCCTGGTTCAGTGTCTGAATCTGGAATGGAAGAGTAAAACTACAACATGTGTTACTTTCAGCTCATTACACAGTGTAATAACAAACTTTACCAAACTATAATTTCCTGCACTGAGGGTACTGAGGATAGTAACGTCCTAGCTTAGGGACCCCCTCCCCCCCTCCCCCCCGCAAGAGTGTCTCATATGGGATTAGGCCTGTTGGCTGTCAGGGTGTGTTTCTAACAGAATACAAAGCTATGAGCAGCACTTCTGGCCATGGAAGGGACAGTTCTTTACTGGCTTTTATGATTTTCTTTTTTAGGGTGCCATTCAGTCTTTCAACTTTCCCACTGCTCCGGGAAGATATGGGGTATGGAGTCCGAGGTCTGCTCCCACCATTTTTCAAAGTTCTCTTGTAATTTCCGTAATGACAGCCAGTCCTTGGTCGCTTTCAATTACTTCAGGGACTCCAAATATGCATACTAGCTCTGTTAGTAGTTTCCTTACAGTAGTCTTTGCTGTAATATTAGTGACTGGGTAGGCTTCTGGCCATCCTGGGAACTTATCCACTGCTACTAGCACATACTCACGTGTGGTCAATCTGGATTCTCTGAAATGGATAGCAAGGTTTGGCCAAGTGTTTCTTCGGAGTAACTTCTGTTCTTCCAGGGTTACAGGTGTTGCCAATGTCACATTCCTTGACATATTGTTCAACTAGTGTTGTTATTCCTGGTGCAAGGTAGATTTTATTGATAGAAGTGATCATTTGTTTTTTTCCTCTGTGGGTGACTCCATGAGCCCACTGAGTCACCCCCGGGGAAAGGGCTTGGGAAGACAAATCTTGTTTGCTTTTCTCCATAGGCCGTCTGATTCACTGAGTTCAGCTCCCATTTTCTCCCATATACTCTTTCCCTTGTCCAAGGCTCAAGTCTGGAACTGTTTCAGTGTCTTGAGTCCGGGGTTTTCCTTTTCCTCTTCTGGTTCTTCTGATCTATTCTTCTGGCTTCTGGTCACCACGTATACCCCCGATTCCTCTTGAGCAAGGGGCAGTATTGCAGTTTCTTTAGCTGCCTGGTCTGCCAATAAATTTCCTTAAGCTTCTTCAGAGTCCAATCTTCCATGCGCTTTGGACTTGATGATTGCCACTTGTTCAGGCAATTTTAAGACTTCAATCAGGGTCCTGACAGCTTCAAAGTTCTTTATAGGGGTTCCACTTGCAGTCATGTACCCCCTCAAGGCCCATTTTAATCCGAAGTCCAGCGCCACTCCATGCTCATTGGCAGAGTCCGTGTAGATGTCGGTGGTTGGTCCTTCCAAAATGCGTCAGGCTTCAGCTAAGGCAATGAGTTCCGCCTCTTGTGCTGAAACACAGGGAGGGGAGTGGTCTTGCTCGCAGAACTTCGAATGGGCTAACCACTGAGTATCCTGTGTGGAAGTTGCCACGTTCATCAGCATATCTGGACCCGTCTGTGTAGAGAGTAAAGGTTGCATTGTACAATGATGTTTCTTGGACCGTAGGTAGATGTGATGTCTCCTTTTTCATAAACTCTAAACAATTGTGCTGAGGGTCACCGAGGTCTTCATCATTTTGTTCAGTTTCTTTTTCTTCCTCATCCCCCCCCGAGAGAGGAAGCAGGGTAGCTGGATTCAGGATTGCGCATCTTTGAAGAGTGACTATATCCGGGAGTAATAGAGAGCATTGAAGCCTTACTTGTCTTTGTAGAGAAAGTGGATTTCTTTGGCATTGAGTCAAAATAGCTTTCAGATCATATGAAGCGAGGATAATGTCTCCATGTTTTTGTGCAAGGACTCCAGAGGCATGGCCCTTTGTTTCAGAGAGAATCAGATAAAACGGTAGTTCATAGTTCGGGATGCCAAGTGCTGGAGCGGACATGATAAGGTCTTGCAGGCGGTTCAAACACTGTATGGCTTCCCATGAAAGAGGTTGCTTCTGAGATATAGTTAGAATGGCATCATACAGAGGTTGCATCACTGCTGAGGCATCCGGAATCCATTATCGGCAGTATGTGATCATACCAAGAAAGGTTTGTAGTTGCTTGACAGTTGTAGGTATAGGAGTCTCTTGTATGGCTTGCTTCCTGTCTTCTGTCAGGTGTTTAGCACCTTGAGAGATGCAATGTCCTAGGAAGACTACTTTTTGTTGTGCCCATTAAACTTTTCCAAGGGACACCTTGTAGTTGATTGAAGCAAGGAAAGATAGTAGATCCATTGAAGTGGTGGCACACTCATCTTGTGGCACAGAGTAGAAGGTCATCCACGTTTTGAAGTAAATTCACATTATGATGGGCTCCTACCAATGGATCCAGACAGGTGAATAAGGCTTGAGGAAAATGATTGGGAACAATGGCAGTATCTAGAATTGTGGCAGCATTAATGGCACGAAGATCATGTACCATGCGGAACTTCTCAGGTTGTCCTCTTGGGGTCTTCTTCTTTACCAGAAACAAAGGGGTGTTCGCTGGTGAAACACATTTGATTAATGCTCCATTCTTGAGAAGAGTTGTAATTTGTTCAGATAGAGAAGTTTCTTGATTGGCTATTGGAGAATATTGGAGTACTTTAGGAATCTTGGCACCAGGTTTTAAAAGACCTTAACAGATGGAACAGGCAAGAGTCCAATATTATCTGGGTCTTTGGACCAGACATGATCAGGAATTTGTTGCAGATAGACATCGGGTATAGTCTTTGTTGGGATGTTAATGACCATCAGTGGAGAGGCTTGCAGGACACAAAGTTCTTCAGGTGGGAGTGCTTGGGCTAATTCAAGGTGCATCCCATCATACTCATATTTATTGGTGGCTTTGAGTTTCAGGAGTAAATCTCAGATCCAGATTTATTTCTATATGAGACATAATTAGCTGGATTTTCTTGAGTTATTCTGTTTTAGGGTCTTCATTGTTGATTCATCCTGTAGTGGTTTGGGTGTCCAGAGAGAGGTCCAGATTGTTGTTGGTCCATATTATGACGGTTGTGTGACATCACTGGCCTTGCAGTGGCTGAATCCATTCATTGGTTGACAGGAGGAAGTATGGTTCTGCAGTTTTGCTTGACATGTCCGAGTTTACCACATCTGTAGCAGATGATCGTTCTGACGGGTGATCTTCGAAGGGGATAATTCAGAACACGGTACCCAGGAGGAATGATTTGGAACTGAGGGACATACCGTATTTATCGGGGTATACCACGCACCGGCCTATAACACGCACCCTCATTTTACCAAGGATATTTGGGTAAAAAAAGTTTTTTACCCAAATATCCATGGTAAAATGAGGGTGCGTGTGTGCGCATGTATACCCCGATATACCCCCAGGAAAGGCAGGGGGAGAGAGGCCGTCGCTGCCCGCTTCTCTCCCCCTGCCTTTCCTGGGGTCTAGAGCGCTGCTGTCGGCCCTTCTCACCCCCTGGCTATCGGCGCCGCTGCCCGTTCTGTCCCCCTGACTATCGGTGCCGGCGCCCCATTGCCAGCGCCGACAGCCAGGGGGAGAGAAGGGGCAGCGGCACCCATTGCCGGCGCCGCTGCCCCGTTGCCTCCCCCCATCCCCGGTGGCATAATTACCTGAGTCGGGTCCGCGCTGCTACAGGCCTCCGGCGTGCGTCCCCGGCGTCGTTGCTATGCGCTGAACGTCGCGGCGCATGACGTCAGTGCGCCGCGCCGTGCATAGCAACGACGCAGGGGACGCACGCCGGAGGCCTGCAGCAGCGTGGACCTGACTCAGGTAATTATGCCACCGGGGATGGGGGGAGGCAACGGGGCAGCGGCGCCGGCAATGGGTGCCGCTGCCCCTTCTCTCCCCCTGGCTGTCGGCGCCGCTTCTCTCCCCCTGGCTATCGGCGCCGGCAATGGGGCGCCAGCACCGATAGTCAGGGGGACAGAACGGGCAGCGGCGCCGATAGCCAGGGGGTGAGAAGGGCCGACAGCAGCGCTCTAGACCCCAGGAAAGGCAGGGGGAGAGAAGCGGGCAGCGACGGCCTCTCTCCCCCTGCCTTTCCTGGGGGTGTATCGGCGTATAACACGCACACAGACTTTAGGCTAAAAATTTTAGCCTAAAAAGTGCGTGTTATACGCCGATAAATACGGTAATTCTGAACCGGGTATTGTGCTGTAGCATTAAGCATCATCGGTGCATCTTTACAGATTGACACATCCAAGCTCTTCTTATTAGGTGCCACTCCAGTTTGTTTTTCAATAGCTTTGACAATGAGTAAGAGCTGCTTTGGTTCAAGTGTCACATATTCATGCCTAGTGTCCGTAAGCCTTTTCTTGGTAGCATCATGGAGGCCAGTAACAAAGGTGCTTATGAAGAGTGTCTTATGGAATTTGCTTCCTAGGTCATAACCTTGATCCTGAAACAGATTAAGTAGTCTAGAGAAAAACTTTTCAGCTGATTCCGTAGGTTCCTTAGAGGCATCAGAGAAATTGATGCAGCTTGAAGCTAGTCTGTCTCTGACCCAGGCTTGTAGTTGTCAGCAGAATTCCATTCCAGAGGAATATGTCTCCTCATCCATAATAGCAGAGCTATCAAGGCTGGTGGAAATGATAGGCCAGAAGGCATCTCCACTTTTGATAGAGACTAGATTATATAAATCCTTCCATACTGATGAATAGGTTTGTTGAATTTGCTTGATTCTTCTGTAGAAAGGCATTGGCTGTTTCCCTGGGTCAGGGAGTTGGGCTACAAGATTATTTACTTGCACCGAGGTAAACGGAACATATTTGTAAAGAGCTTCTGAAAGAGGCTTTTCAGACCCTTTATTTCCACCACTATAGGTAAGTGGTATTGGCATAGTTTGCGGGGGACTGGGTTCACCGAAACTATGCAGGAGATCTCTGGAATCATCAGGCTGTATGGGCAAAAGTTTAGATGGCATGGATCTGGGTAAGCCATGTTGCAGGTTATCTGAATCATCATGTAGCATTGGGTGTTTACCCAAGTGGTTAGGTTTCTTGAGGAAGTTGACAGCATCCACCAGAGCTTGGACTGTTTTGTATGTTTTAGAGATAAGCCTGATTTCTTGCAATGTTGGTATTGGCTTGTGATGTTTAATGCTGGACACTATTACATTAGCACAGATATTAGGAGGAAATCCAAAGAATCCAGAACTGATGGGTGGAATGGCCAGTGAGGAAATTTCCTTCTCTCCAGCTAGATCAATAATTTGGTGTATTGCGGACTGAAGCTGCCTTATGCAGGCATCATGTTGGACAGAGGAATATCTGGGACCAACAACATGTATTATCATGTTACAAGACAGTGTCCCAGAGCCTGTAATGGCCAGTTGGGAGGTTGAAATGGGCCCTTGTAGTACCAACAGATCAGAGTCATGCTGTATACTAGTCCCCCCTGCATGCACTAAGGCAGCAGCAAGGCCATCATTATGCTGAAGATATGGATTTGCAGGGTTAACTATAGCTTGCACTTGCTGGGTTTCCATGGAACCCATGCCAATCCAGAGTAGGGTGTTATTCCAGATCTTTGTTCCAAGGGCCGGTTGAAAAAATTCAGACACCATACTTGATCTTATGGTTTGGTACATGTTACTGTTGGAGGTATTGGGAGGCACATGAAATTGCACCACAGTAGGTGTGATTGTATTAACAGGTGAAAGTGATATCTTTCCTGGGGACTGATGATGATGATCAGTGATAGGAGACTAAAACCGTGCATGGTGTTCATCTTGGGCTGGAGGACTGTCTTCACTGGGTAGAGAGGTCTGACTTCTTGGTGAAGCCCAGCTATTATTAGCAGAATGAAATATAGAGCTTTCCGGTGAGGGCTGATCTGAGAGTGTGGGGGTTTGATTTTGGTATAGGCCAGTGATCTGGTCATTAGGTACAAAGTAACCCCCATCCTGAGTCATACCTGGAAAGAGATAAAGTGCTTCAGCACTAGGATGACTGCTAGAGGAAGTTCCGTTTGGAAACCTTCCAGCAACTGGCAAGGCCTGTTTGGGTGTACTAGATGAGGGCTCATTACAGGGAGTAAGTAGATTGGGTAAGCCAACATGGCTGACAGTAGAGGAAGTGGGTGAGGCAGCACGTCCTGGTCCTCCAAGATGGCTGACAGCACAGGAAGTGGGTTGAGCAGCACTTCCTGGTACTCCAAGATGGCTGACAGCACAGGAAGTGGGTTGAGCAGCACTTCCTGGTACTCCAAGATGGCTGACAGCACAGGAAGTTGCTGTAGTAACATGGCCACTACTAGACGGAGGTTGAATAGCATATAGTGGGTGGATGCATTTTGGGGGGTTCCGTTTTTGCAACATACAGAGATGCTGTGGCAGTACATGGTGGAGCCTTTACAGGCCAGACTTGGCCACAGGAAACACAGTCTTTTACTGAGGGCAGGTTTTGCTGACCACAACGGGGACACAACCAACAGCTAGGATCATCATCATTATCGAGCGGTGATACGTCTTTGTAATAGAGATACATAATCACATTTCTCTTCCTATCTCTATATTCCTCCTCCACAAATCCTTCTTTTGCAATAGCGCATGAAGCACGGTGCCATGCCTGGGCAGATGCCAGCCAATCATTAGCTTCTAAAATCCCTTTATGCTGTTTAAGAGCCTCAGACCATAAATCTTGGTGTAATCTACCCTTTTCAGGCAAATTGCATATAGCCATACATTTTTTCATTTTGTCAAGACACTTTTAAGCTTTTAAAGTCTCAGGTAGAGTAAGAGTTACAAATTACCCTATCAGCAAAATCTCTCAGTGGACTGGACGTACACAAATTGGTATCCAGCACTAAACAAAAAGTTTTGTCAACCAAAGTTTGCCTCCTGATGCTAATCTCTGGTACACAAGTATACTGAACTGATATATATTTTTCAGCAGCATGCTTAAAATTTACCAAGGATACAATTCAGAGTTTACTGGGCTGACTAACAGCAGTACTTTGCGCAATAGTTATGCCTTGGTACATTTACTGAACTGGCATATTCCCCTCAGCAGTACACGGTTGCCCTCTGGTACGTATACTCGAACTGATACAACACATCTCTCTCTCTCAATTCAGTTATCAGGAGTAACCCGTGGAAAATTTACCAGATAGACACTCCTATTTACCAGAGATAGAAAAAAATCTCTAAAAATCTACAGCACTTTCCCTTGACCATACCCACTGAATAGATTTAAAAATTTCAAAAATTAAAATCCTTGCAAAACATTCTCTGTATTCTAAAATGTCTTGTTAGGTTTTCCCTGCCATTGAAAAAAAAAAATCAGAAGGAATCTTACTAAACAGTGCATTTCAAATGTTTTGAAATGCTTGGCCTTGTGAGCTTGATAAGCATTTCACAGTGAGCCAGAGAAAGGGGGGCTTTTGTTTACCCGTGGCTGCATAAAAATGACAGGCAAATTGTCTCCCTACTGCCTCTAATCTTAGATTTTAACCATCTACAGTCAAGCACCAACGTGGCTAGAACTCAAAATTAGCACACAGCGGAAAGATTCCCAGCCGCTAGTGTTCGTCTTAGAGGTTCGACAAGGACCATCTGTTGGGCTGCTCAGAGCTGCTCAATGAACACTGATAAGAGCTACAGATTTATAAAGAAATCAGCAGACTTACCGCATTGTGTAGGGTTGATCAAGCCCTTGTATTGAGCGGCACCAGATTCTCACGGATGGTTAAAGCTGTCGCTCCCCCAGACTTGGTCTTCCCCCGAGTGTGGTCCTGGGAACAAGTTTATCTCACCCTCGGTTCGAAAAAGGAGTCACGGCACCAACTGTCAGGGATGGTCCGAGGGTGAAACTTTCAAATGTGATTGACTGTGCTGCTATATAATGCTAAGTGTCGACATAAGAAAATATACACCAGACAGGATGTTGGTATACACTCTTTCTTAGCATACTCGTAGCTGCCCCAAAAGAGTTCTGTTTAATCCAGGAAGTACATTTAGTTTTTACATTTGACAAAGAAGGAGGTTTAGTTATGACGTCAGAATCAGCATGTTACGTTTTGATTGGTTGTTTGATTATTGTGTCCGTATATATTAGAATATCTAGTGTCCATTAATTTCTTGGCAGAAGTTTCTCTACTGGGAAATTCCAGAGTTCTCTGTTCTTCAGATATTTAGTCTTTTACTCCTTATCTCAGTTGTATTGGCATCATGGCAAGGCCTCAATCATAGTCACAAGCGTATTGCAAGCTGATGTATATGGGTTAAGGGGTAGGTAACATATATATTTTTCCAGCAGCAATGGCATATTAGTATTAATATATTGATCAGTCATTAGAAACAAAAGGGTCATCCCTATCAAGACTACTGATGAAGCCTATACCCCATTACAGAGCTTCAATGCCATCTATAAAACCAGTGAACCATAGGGACAGCATCTGACTCCATATGTGTAAAGTCTGAGGCTAAGGGGGTTCATGGACAAGCCATGGTGAAGGGGGTTCATGGACAAGCCACAGTGAAGTGTTTGAGAAAACAGATGAGTTAGGATCACGGAAATTTGGGAAAGGTAAAATAGTCATTTTAAGGGGGGATTGTAATGGATGTATATATGTGTATGCATTATAAAAAGACTATTTGACAAAGCCCATCCCCCACGCTACTCTGCTCCTTGCTTTTCCCCCTCCCGTGAAGTAGAGGAATTTCCTGTTCTAGCCAATGCCTAAACCCTTCTTAAATATCTGAGACAGAAGGCATACCTTGGCAGATGGTATGCATATGGTATGCCAAGGCTAAAAACACCTCCCTAGTGAGGGCGGGAACTTATGCTAATTGCAATGTCTATATGACTTGAAGCATTGGCAAATAAAGGTTAGAGAAGTATGTTAACACTGACAATGTGTGTCTGTGTGTGATTTACTCTTGTGCATGCCCCCACCTGTAGGTAGCAGACCTCCCTCAGCCCCCCCTGTAGGTAATAGACCCCCCCCAGGTCCCACCTGTAGGAAGCAGCCCCCCTCAGCCCCCACCTATAGGTAGCAGACCCCCTTCAGCCCTCACCTGTAGGTAGCAGACTTCCCTCAGCCCTCACCTGTAGGTAGCAGACCCCCCTCAGCCCTCACCTGTAGGTAGCAGACCCCCCTCAGCCCCCACCTGTAGGTAGCAGACCTACCTCGGTCCCCAACTGTAGGTAGCAGACCCCCTCAGTCCCCCCTGTAGGTAATAGACCCCCCCCAGGTCCCACCTGTAGGAAGCAGACCCCCCTCAACCCCCACCTGTAGGTAGCAGACCTCCTTAAGATAGGTGCACCCCCCCCCCCCCCCCGGCAGTCATATAGTTTCCTGTACTCCTATGCTCGCCCAATCAGGGACCTACTTCTATGGGCCATAACCCTAAGCAGTAGGTCCCCCGACCGGATGAGCAATGGAGCACAGAAGCTGCAATTACCTACTGTGGCTGTCGCTGCCTCTCCTGACACCTGATGATGTAGCATGGGAAGTGCAGCATAAACTTCTTAAAGCACAGAATAAAAATGTAAATGAGATAATTGAAAAAGAACACTGATCAAAATTAGAGAACACTTTCAGATACCTGATTATTGGTGTTAATCTAACAATTGGTGCTAATTTCCTTAAGGATCTGACAAACCCTATTCAACTGGCAGCCTACCTTTCCAGTTCCAAAGTGACTGAAACCCTCTGGCAGCAGGTTGTCCAGATGAAGGCCAAAGGGGTGACCCTATCAGCCATAGCAAGAGAAGTTGGTCATTCCAAGTCTGTGATTTCTAGAATATTGCAACTTTACAACATCACAAACTCATTCAAGTCCCCCAAAAAGGCTGGTCGCCCTTTAAAGACAAATGCAGGAGAGGAGAGGATAATGTGGAGAATCTCCATGGGTAATCGTTTCAACACTGCAGCTGGAATTACTCGCCAGTTCTGCACTGAACAGGGTAAGGATCTGTCTGGTCATACAGTGTCTCTACTTTTAAGAGCAATTGGACTGAAAGCCCACTCTGCAGTGACCAAACCTCTCATTAGCAGAAAGAATCAAAAGGCTAGAATCACCTTTGCTGAGGAGCATGTTGTGTGGACAGAGGAGAAGTGGTCCAGAGTTCATTTTAGTGATGAAAGCAATTTATGTGGGTCTTATGGGAAACATTATGTTCATCGAAAAACTGGGGAAAGACTGAATTCAAAGTGTGTAAAGAAGTCAGTGAAAGGTGGAGGAGGAAGAGCCATGGTTTGGGGAATGTTTTCTGCAGCAGGAGTTGGACCTCTCATACAATAGTTATTGTGTAATATTATGTCTGATACTTGTCTTTGTTTGTACCCCATAATTGTAAGCGCTGCGGAATCTGTAGGCGCTATAGAAATAAACTTCCTACTAATTGGTGGCTGCTGCAACCTTCAGAACATTTACTTAGAATCTTGCTCTGTGCTACAGTCATTGCTATTCTCTAATTAACATCACGTTTTTGAAAAATAAAGGTTTTATGTTGATATACTCTGGTTATTTTGAAAAAACACTGTTCTAATGGCATGTGTACTCCTTACAAAGAATCCTTCAAATGATGATCAATGTAGATTACATTATTTCTGAAAAAAATCAAGTGTTCATAAATTTTTCTCAAATTTTGATCTCCAGTGTAGATGGGGAAAAACTTTTCTATTTTAGTACAAGGCCGCAACATAACAAAATGCGAAAAAAAGTGAAAGGAGATTTATACTCTAGGTCAATAAACAAACAAGTCCACCAATAGTAAGGAATCAGCCTAGAGCTTAGACCACTGTTCCCCAATCCTTCTCGATTACAACAAGTCACTGCACCTCCAGAAGTTTTCAGAAATCCTTGCCCAGCTGTTACGCCGAGCGCTCTGGGTCCCTGCTCCTCCCCGGAGCGCTTGCGGCATTCCTCTCTCTGCAGCGTCCCGGTCAGACCCGCTTACCGGGAGCGCTGCACTGACACTGCCGGCGGGGATGCGATTCGCATAGCGGGACGCGCCCGCTCGCGAATCGCATCCCAAGTCACTCACCTGTCCCGGTCCACGGCTGTCACGTCCTGGCACGCGCGGGTCCGCTCCTTAGGGCTCTAAGATTTAAAGGGCCAGTGCACCAATGATTGGTGCCTGGCCCAATCAGTCTGATTAGCTTCCACCTGTGCACCTGTCCATATAACCTCACTTCCCCTTCCCCTCCTTGCCGGATCTTGTTGCCTTGTGCCAGAGAAAGCGTTTAGTGTTGTCCAAAGCCTGTGTTCCAGACCTTCTGCTATTGCTATTTGACTACGAACCTTGCTGCCTGCCCCGACCTTCTGCTACGTCTGACCTTGCCTCTGCCTACTCCTTCTGTCCCACGCCTTCTCAGCAGTCATCGGGGTTGAGCCGTTGCCGGTGGATACGACCTGGTTGCTACCGCCGCAGCAAGACCATCCCGCTTTGCGGCGGGCTCTGGTGAAAACCAGTAGCAACCCTAGAACCGGTCCACCGACACGGTCCACGCCAATCCCTCGCTGACACAGAGGATCCACATCCAGCTAGCCGAATCATAACACCAGCTTTGTGGCCATTTGTTGCTTCAGACGTTTAAGTGCAGATTTTACGTCCGTATTCTTCAGGCTGTAGATCAGCGGGTTAAGCAGAGGGACTGCAGCGGTGTTAAACAGAGAGAAAAGCTTACTAGATCCCAAACCGTCCATTGAAACCGGTCTCATGTACTGACAGATGAGAGTCACGTAGAGGAGTATGACCACAGTGAGGTGGGAAGAACATGTGTAGAAAGCTTTATGTTTTCCAGAAGTTGAACTGATTTTTAGTATGGCAATGATAATAAAAATATATGGGATGAATGTGTACAGAAAGGGGAAGATGGAGAGAAAAAGTCCGCAGATAAAAATTAAGAGGTTGGTCAAGGAAGTGTCGTTGCATGTAAGTTTCATTATGGGCACTATGTCACAGAAAAAATGGTTTATTATGTTTGATTTAAAACAAGAAAATCTGTGAATTAATATAAAAATAGGAGTCGATTCTATAAAGCCAAAAACCCAACAGATAGTGGCGAAAGCCACACACAGGCCCGGGCCCATGATTGAGGAATAATGCAATGGTTTACAGATGGCAACATAGCGGTCATAACTCATGGCTGTCAACAACATCAACTCATTGCCCACTAAAGAAATAAAAATAAACATTTGAGATATACACACATCTGAGGAAATGGTTTTATCCCCTGATAAAAAGCTGCTGAGGATCTTATAAAGAGTGACCGTACTGGAGGACATGTCCAAGATGGACAAGTTACATAAGAAGAAGTACATGGGAGTATGGAGGTGAGAGCACACACAGACTACTATAAAGATGGTCATATTACCACCAAGAATGACTACATACATCAATAGAACCAGAAGGAAGGTCAGAACTTGGAGTATCGGGATATCCGAAATCCCCTTAATAATGAAGTAGGTCACCAATGTCTCATTTGCGATATTCATTTTTCCAAGCCACCTGTGAAATTTAATTTCAAATATATAAAAATTATTAAAACAAAATGAAAAAAAAAAGTACATGTACAGCCAAAGCAGGAAACTCATAAAGCAACATGTAAAATTTATTGGAAAAATGTAGTAATATAAACTATGAACAATATAATTTCTGGAAATCAATATTAGCTGGATTACAGAATTGTGTTGTATGGATCAGAAATACTGCACCATTAAAAATCATTGGAATATGTAAGAAAAAATAAAAGGTGGAATGTTCGAATCTGTGCTTTATTCCCGTCAAGATGCTTAGCATCTCAGAGATAATAGGGTATGCAATTCAGAGCCACCATATAGCGGCACACAGAAAATCTGCAGCTCTGTAATACACAACTGCAGGTATTTACTATGTGTATGACCCTTATATGTATGTCCCTGTCACTCAAAACCCCAACTGATCAGGAGAATGGGTGCAGTAACACGCTTTACTCGCTTTACACGCTTAAGCAATATGCGATCTGGGGATTAAATGGGCACTGTCAGATTCAAAAACATTTTATATGTTGTGCATCTTGGCAAAACATTAAAGAGTACCTGTCATCAAACCATATTTTCTAAACTACTAATACCAACTACAAATACCATATCCCCTAAATACTCCTAACACCTCTCCTGCCCTTAAAAAAAAAATTCCAAGCTTCAAAAAGCTCTGTATCATACCTTTCCCCTTGCTCACACTGTCTGAGCTCCCGGCAGGAGAAAGTGGGCGTTCCCCAGCAGGCACAACGTCACTGAAGCCTGTGAGAGCTGTGCCTCACCATGCTCCGCACGCACTTCCTGAGTTTCCTGAGCCACCTAGTGGCCGTTTTTTCAAACACATTAAAATCATATAAAAGGTTGAGAATTTTAACAGCAAGTAAATAGCAAAGTGTCTTATAATTACATGAGGAAAAATATATTAAAATTTAAGTTTGGTGACAGGTACTCTTTAACCTTTCAAAAATGTTTATTGAAATAGAAATTTCTTTCCTTTTTATGAAACTGATGGCTCATAAAAAAGACAACCAGAGGTCCCCATACTATCCGGAACATAATCCTGTCTGGCTGCAGAATCACCTTTGTCCCAGCTGAAGCACAGGCTGGGACAAAGTCCAGGAAGTGAGGGTGGGACTAGGACTCCTCTGTGCTCACTCCTGTCCTATCAGACTGCAGCATGAAAACAGAGAGAAGTGGTTACAGAGCACCCTGCAGTGATTTGATGAAGGGAGGAAGTAAATGCATGGCAAGTGAGGGCGGGTTCAGTGCTTACCTCGGACACATCCCTCCCTGAGCAGCGGATGTCAGAATGAGTGAGCAGCAGAGCAGAGGGATTTGTGGCCAAATTCAGAAGCTAAACACATAGAAAAGGACATCTGCTCAACCTAGTGAAAAACATACATAAGCACTGTTTTATTCTGTGATATGACAGGTACGTTTAAAGCACGCTGCTAAGCTCCTATTCTCGCTCGTTCTACTGATCGGTGGGGGTCTTCTTACTGAGACACAATTTCAATTATTTAACAGAACCCACAATTTGACCCTTGTCATTTGTCATTTGTACAGTTTTTTTTACTTACAAAACAGTCTTTTACTTCATGTAAAATTTATCATTTATGAACATTCTCAAAATAACCCCTTATAATGTAGTTTAAAAGCACATCGTTGCTTAGAAATAGAAAAGTCTTTTCCCAAAAATAGTTATCCAATTTTTTGGGGAAAAGGTTTCCAACACAAGTTTTTAAAATGATCCAGAGTCATCTCTTCACTGTTATCGGTCTTTTATTCTCCCCGCACATTTCCTTTATTCACAAGCCCCCAATCACTGTAGAGGCTCTCAAGGAGAAATCGTCTCCTAAAAAGTACAAGCGAACAAGAGAGGAGAAAACTGTTTGTCTAGTAGAGAGTGGACATATAATTGGTACAACCGGTGTGTTATACTAGGGTTTACCAGGTAATGTTGCGCACTACCACCATAAATGCAGCAAACAGCTTCTTACTGTCTACAATAATGTATCTAAGAACCTGGGCTAATAACTTTCTTGCTCATACTTACTGGTACTTTTTGTTAAACATAATAAGGTATAATCAGTTATTGGACAGCAGGGGGACCATACACAGGACTGGCACAGGGGCTCTTTTCTGTATGTGGTTCATGGGGGGGCATTTACAAAGAGTGGTGTGAATTCTTAAAGGGGTACTCCGGTGAAAAACTTTTTTTTTTTTTAAATCAACTGGTGCCAGAAAGTTAAACAGATTTGTAAATTACATCTATAAAAAAATCTTAATCCTTCCAGTACTCCAGTACTTATTAGCTGCTGAATACTACAGCGGAAATTCTTTTCATTTTGAAACACAGAGCTGTCTGCTGACATCACGACCACAGTGCTCTCTGCTGACATCTCTGTCCATTTTAGGAACTGTCCAGAACAGCATATGTTTGCTATGAGGATTTACTTTTACTCTGGACAGTTCCTAACATGGACAGAGATGTCAGCAGAGAGCACTGTGCTCGTGATGTCAGCAGAGAGCTCTGTGTTTTAAACGGAAAAGAATTTCCACTGTAGTATTCAGCAGCTAATAAGTACAGGAAGGATTACGATTTTTTTAATAGAAGTAATTTACAAATCTGTTTAACTTCCAGGCACCAGTTGATTTAAAAAAAAAAAAAAAAAAGAGTTTTTCACTTGAGTACCCCTTTAACTATTTTACAGCACAAAAATTGCAGTAATAGTTGCGAACATGTACCAAATTTATCAAACGCTGCACAATCTTTAATAAATTTCGCTGATGCAACTTCGAAAAAAGTCGCTGATTTTGTGCGGACGTGTGACTTTTGTGTGAGAAGTCGCATATACCTACGCATACAGAAAATGTAGGGCAGGGCTGAATTCACCAGGGAAACCATCTATTTCTGGGATCGTGGGACAATTTTGCGACATTTGCACTTAGTAAATCAGCGACCACTGCACAAAGGGCTCTAAATGGGTAAAAATCATGGAAATGATTCTAAAGCAATTATCGCACAAAAAGTCGCATGGACCTATTGTGCAATACTTTGTGAGACAAACAGAGGAAAAAGCTGTTTAAAAAGCTTTCTAAATGTCTTGATACATCCCCCCCATGTCCTTAAAAGTTGTTATGGGACCATGGCATAGAAGTTTTTTTTTAAAGCAACCTACCAGAGGGGACAGAGGCGAGGAAACTCTGTATTGCATTAGCATATTAGCAACAGACCCTAATACTTCTTGAATCTCTTGAAGGCCGGTGTAGTGGAGAAAATTGTTCCCTGTAGAGAAATGTGTCCAAGCAGTTGATGATAAATGCTGAGTCAGCAAAGCCACTGTGATTGGCTGAGACAAGCACACCTGCCCCATACTATTGGTTGTTGGGGGGGGGGGGGGGTGCAGCCTCGCTCTTCTCAGTATTTGGCACCAGCTCCCTGGATACATTTCACTGCACCCCGATCTCTCCACTCTCTCAGCAGAATATAGCAAACGGTATCCTAAGAGAGTGGAGAACAGGAAAACGGTGTCCCCTGTAGTGAAGAAAACGGTGTCTTGATGCGTTCTGTGTCCCGAACAGCTGATGAAAGTGCTGGGTCACTGTTCTGAGTGCTCTCGCTCTGCTCTGCTCAGTGCTTTGCAGCCTGTTACAGCCTGGACACAGATTTCTTCAAATCCTACACTCTAATCTACTCAGCTTTAAACCGGTTTGTAGAAATCTGCGTCCAGGCTCAATACATAAGAGTGTAGGGTTTGAAATATGGAAAAGCTGAGTAGATTACACTGTAGGGTTTGAAGAAATCGGTGTCCAGGCTGTAACAGGCTGCAAAGCATTGAGCAGAGCGAGACTGCACACTGCACCCCGCCCATCAACCACTGAGCAGAGCGAGACTGCACACTGCACCCCGCCCATCAACCACTGAGCAGAGTGAGACTGCACACTGCATCCCCCCCCATCACCCACTGAGCAGAGAGAGACTGCACACTGCATCCCCCCCCATCAACCACTGAGCAGAGCGAGACTGCACACTGCACCCCGCCCATCAACCACTGAGCAGAGCGAGACTGCACACTGCACTTCGCCCATCAACCACTGAGCAGAGTGAGACTGCACACTGCACCCCCCCCCCCAATCAACCAATCACAGTGTCTCAGCACTTTCATGAGCTGTTCGGAACACAGAACGCTTCAAGACACAGCTTTCTGCACCACACCTCGCTGCTGCAGCTCACTCTCGCCGCTACTGTAAAACATGATTATAGGTTTGCCCGCTCTATAACCCTGTGTATTTTCTTTAGTGTGGGTGAACCAGCTATCATTTTCCCTTCAACCTATTACTTATGGGATTAAGGTATGAACGTTGAATACAGAAAATGGGATCTCTTCCCAAATCTTCTCTATGTAACATTTTAGCCTTTTATTCAGTTGAATAAAATGTTGATAGATTTCAGATATAGTTTTAGTCACTGAAAAAGTGTTGTTGACTAAAACTTTTAGTGGCGGTGCCACCAAAAACTCACTTAGGACTTAGTCTTTTCTCCAATGAATGCCTGGTCTAACCTGATGTAGACACTGCTTTAGTTTTCTGGAATATAAATTGTTTTACACACTTTAAGAACAATACACTATTATTATTATTATTATTATCTTATACTTCTACATATCAGAAGTTGCCATCAATGCACCACTGGGTCTTGTATATGAAGAAACCCAAAAATGCTAGAAAAAAAAATTATTCTCTTTAAAGGGGTACTCCGCTGCTCAGCATATGGAACAAACTGTTCCGAACGCTGGAGCCGGTGCCGGCTCCAGCGTTCGGAACAGTTTGTTCCAAACGCTGAGCAGCGGAGTACCCCTTTAAACCACACCTGCAAAGCAAATTCTGTTGGGACTCGGAAAAAACATGTGAAATATGGCAGTCAAAACATTTAACTCCCTATCATGAAGCTTACCCAATGTGTCAAAAGTAGCTGCTCACAAGAGATTTCTTAAAACAGCTTACCAAAACTAATCCCAGAAAATATTCTATATTGTACAGAACAAATATTTATAAAAGATTTATATCCCAGGAGGAACACCCTCAGTAGACGAGATCTGGGAATATGTTGAAGGATTAATTAGTCTTTATTGGATAATATAGAACATCGTCTCATAAACATTTTAATTTGCTCACATGGGAATAGAAAAAAAAAAAATTTAGAAAAGAAAAAAAAAAGACTTTAGCTTTTCTCTCAAAAAAAAATCTCTAGTAAAGAGAATTTATAAATTAATATAAAAATATCTAAGACCAATATTTATTTAACACCATTTTGTCCAATTTCTCTGTTAGTTGTTTAGCATGATGTTAACCAATTTCTATGTTAAAGCTAGACTTCTCTATTAATGTATGTTGTGTATTTATGACTGCACATTTCCTTCTTTGATAAATCTCTTAGAGCATGTAGTACTACACTTAACCTGTTAAGGACGCAGGGCGTATCCATACGCCCTGCATCCCGAGTCCTTAAGGACGCAGGGCGTATCCATACGCCTGTGGAAATTCCGTTCCCCGACGCTAGCCGGTTGGGGACCGGATCGGGATGCCTGCTGAAATCATTCAGCAGGCACCCTGGCACATCGCCCAGGGGGGTCCTGAGACCCCCCATGTCGGCGATCGGAGAAAATCGCATGTCAATTCAGACACGCGATTTTCTCCAATTCCGGGCTGATCGGGTCTCTGGTGACCCGATCACCCGGAAAATAGGGCTGATCTGAGTTGTCAGTGACAGCCCCGATCAGCCTAAGGGATAGGAGTGAGGTCGCAGAGCTGCGATCTCCTCCTATCTCCTGCCATTAGTCAGAACGGAGTTCTGACCAATGGCAGCGCAGGACAGGGGGTTGCCATGGCAACCCCCCGTTCTGCCCACCCCTGGATGTCGAGGAGATCGTGGGAAGAAGATGGAGGCCGTACCTGCAGGAGAAGATGCCTGGGGACCCGGAATCTTCGCTGGAGACTGCTGAATACTGGATCAGGTAGGGAAGCGACGGTGGGGGGTGCGGGGGGAATTGAAAGTAAACTATCTTTACTGTGGCAACCACTAGGAAGGCCAAACTGCAACTCCCAGCATGCCCAGACAGCCAAAGGCTTTCTGGGCATGCTGGGAGTTGTAGTTGTGCAACATCTGGAGGGTCACAGTTTGGAGACCACTGTTACAGTGGTGCCCAAATGGTAGCCCTCCAGATGTTCCCAAACTACAACTCTCAGCATGCCTGGACTGCCCAGGCATGCTGGGAGTTGTAGTTCTGTAACATCTGTCCATTTTTTGAAAATTGCTGCTCTACTTTGAAGCCCTCTAATTTTTTCAAAAAGCTAAAATATGTCCATTTTATGATGCCAACATAAAGTGGACATATTGTATTTGTGAATAAATAATAAAATTTATTTGGAATATCCATTTTCCTTACAAGCAGAGAGCTTCAAAGTTAGAAAAATGCAACATTTTCAAAATTTTCATGAAATTTTGTGATTTTTCACCAAAAAAGTATGCAAGTAACGACGAAAATTTACCCCCAAAATAAAGTAGAATATGTCACGAAAAAACAATCTCAGAATCAGAATATTCGGTAACAGCGTTTTTGTGTTATTAATTTGTAAAGTGACGGTGGTCATAATTGGAAAAAAGGGCTCAGTCCTTAAGGTGAAAAAGGGCTTCGTCCTTAAGTGGTTAAAGTGTACCTGTAGCTTTATAAAAAAAAATTTTTTTCACATGTCCTAGAGCTAAGTCAAAAGTAATTAACGGGTGGGGGTCTCAGTTTTCAATACCTAACCTATGGCTAGAATGATCAGGGAGAGAAGCGAGAGGCAGACTAAGATAATTATATAGATTTTACATTGTAATTTGCTTAGCTTCACATTCTCTTCTCTAGGTTCATTCCTGCCATTGGTACTGGAGACTTTGGGGGGAATTTATCAAAACCTGTGTAGAGGAAGAGTGGTGCAGTTGCCTATAGCAACCAATCAGATTGCTTCTTTCAGAGTCCCCTTTAAAAGTGAAAGAAAAAGTAAGTAAAAGTAAAAGAGACTCTTCCTCTACACAGGTTTTGATAAATGTCCCCCTTTATCATCAGAAGGACATAAATTCCAGAAAATTACCAGAAAAGGCTAAAAGATAAGATCTAAACATGTACAAAAGAAAGACGAGACAGGGGGGAAATGATAGAGACATAAAGGGAATCAACAAGGTAAAAGGAGGAGAGGAGATTTAAAAGAAGAAAAACTACCACAAGAGGACATCGTTTTATATTAGAGGGAAAAGGTTTCTACAGTAATATCATGAAGTACAGTGGTCCCTCAACATACCATGGTAATCCGTTCCAAATGAACCATCGTTTGTTGAAACCATCGTATGTTGAGGGATCCGTGCAATGTAAAGTATAGGAGGTTATACTCACCTGTCCACGCCGCTCCGGACCGTCACCGCTGCCCTGGATGTCGCCCTCCATCGCTGTCGTCGCGTCCCTGAGAGGCCATCGCATGTTGAAATTATCGTATGTCGGGGCCATCATAGGTCGGGGGGGGGTCACTGTATTACTTTACTGAGAGAGTAGTGGATGCATGGAATAGCCTTCCTGCAGAAGTGGCAGCTGCAAATACAGTTTAAGAATGCATGGGATAAGCTTAAGGCTATCCTTCATATAAGATAGATATAAGCAGTGGCGTCTCCAGCATTCATATTTAGGGGGGGCACATGGGGGGCCAGTGACAAAAGTGGGGGGGCAATTTTAAAACGTGTGTTTATGTGTGTGTGTATATATATATATATATATATATATATATTTATACATACATACACACACATATACACACACACACACACACACACACCATGCAGAACATGTTTAATTTACCTTACCTTACCACAATACAGACCCCTGAATCATCACCACTTACCATAAAACAGACCCCATAATCAGACCCCACTATAATACAGACCCCAGAATCAGATCCCTGCATAATAGACCCCATCCCCCGGCATAATACAGACCCCAGTCGTGTTGCGCAATAATATACATACAGTTACATTAACTGACTCACAATTCACATCTTTTATGGTCGGCGTCATCCTCTTTCCTTCTGTTCTCCATCTGGCTCAGACCGCCATGACGACTTCTTCCAGCCAAAACCCATCACTGCAGCATCTGCAAGACAAACATCTTAGTTTCTGCATTTTTTCCAGTGCCCTCCCCAGAAGTGCAGAATTCAGTGGAGATTGTCCTTGGATATAGGTGGCTAGCTAGGTTGGTAGGAAGCCAATTAGGTAGATAGGTAGCGATGTAGATATGGAGGTTCATAGGTAGGTAGCAAGGTAGCTAAGTAGGTAGCCAGGTAGGTAAGTGGGTAGCTATGTATGTAGGTAGCAAAGCAAGGGCTCTTGACCTGGGCCCGACCAGCTTGAACCCGCGGACACCCAGGGAGTGCGGTCCTTTTTGTTGAATTATGTATGTAGGTAGGTAGCTGGGTAGCTATCTAGCTAGGTAATTAGGTTGCTATGTAGGTAAGTAGCTATGTAGGTAAGTAACCAGGAGGCTAAGTAGGTGGGTAGGTAGCCAGTAATAAGGTTGGAAGCCAGATAGGGAAGTAGCCAGGCAGGTAATTAGGTAGGTTTCAAGGTAGGGAAATAGCCAGGCAGGTAACTAGGTAGGTTGCCAGGTAGGGAAGTAGCCAAGCAGGTTATTGGGTAGGTAGCCAGGTAGGGAAGTAGCTAGTGCTCCTTCACATCATCACCCCCCTCTCACCTACACCCCCCTCACCTCCTCCACATCATCACCCCCCCTCACCTCCTCCACATCATCACCCCCCCCTCACCTCCTCCACATCATCACCCCCCCTCACCTCCTCCACATCATCACCCCCCCTCTCCTCCTCCACATCATCACCCCCCCTCTCCTCCTCCACATCATCACCCCCCCTCTCCTCCTCCACATCATCACCCCCCCTCTCCTCCTCCACATCATCACCCCCCCTCTCCTCCTCCACATCATCACCCCCCCTCTCCTCCTCCACATCATCACCCCCCCTCTCCTCCTCCACATCATCACCCCCCCTCTCCTCCTCCACATCATCACCCCCCCTCTCCTCCTCCACATCATCACCCCCCTCTCCTCCTCCACATCATCACCCCCCCTCTCACCTGCACATCATCACCCCCCTCTCCTCCTCCACATCATCACCCCCCTCACCACCTCCACATCATCACCCCCCTCACCACCTCCACATCATCACCCCCCCCTACATCCTCCACATCATCACCCCCCCCTCACCTCCTCCACATCATCACCCCCCTCTCCTCCTCCACATCATCACCCCCCTCTCCTCCTCCACATCATCACCCCCCCTCACCTCCTCCACATCATCGACCCCCCCCACCTCCTCCACATCATCGACCCCCCCCTCACCTCCTCCACATCATCGACCCCCCCCTCACCTCCTCCACATCATCGACCCCCCCCCACCTCCTCCACATCATCGACCCCCCCCCTCACCTCCTCCACATCATCGACCCCCCCCCTCACCTCCTCCACATCATCGACCCCCCCCCTCACCTCCTCCACATCATCGACCCCCCCCCTCACCTCCTCCACATCATCGACCCCCCCCCTCACCTCCTCCACATCATCGACCCCCCCCCTCACCTCCTCCACATCATCGACCCCCCCCCTCACCTCCTCCACATCATCGACCCCCCCCCTCACCTCCTCCACATCATCGACCCCCCCCCCTCACCTCCTCCACATCATCGACCCCCCCCCCCCCTCACCTCCTCCACATCATCGACCCCTCACCTTCTCCACATCATCGACCCCTCACCTTCTCCACATCATCGACCCCTCACCTCCTCCACATCATCGACCCCCCCCTCACCTCCTCCACATCATCGACCCCCCCCCTCACCTCCTCCACATCATCGACCCCCCCCTCACCTTCTCCACATCATCGACCCCCCCCTCACCTTCTCCACATCATCGACCCCCCCCTCACCTTCTCCACATCATCGACCCCCCCCCTCACCTTCTCCACATCATCGACCCCCCCCCCTCACCTCCTCCACATCATCGACCCCCCCCCCTCACCTCCTCCACATCATCGACCCCCCCCCCCTCACCTCCTCCACATCATCGACCCCCCCCCTCACCTCCTCCACATCATCGACCCCCCCCCTCACCTCCTCCACATCATCGACCCCCCCCCCTCACCTCCTCCACATCATCGACCCCCCCCCTCACCTCCTCCACATCATCGACCCCCCCCCCTCACCTCCTCCACATCATCGACCCCCCCCCCCTCACCTCCTCCACATCATCGACCCCCCCCCTCACCTCCTCCACATCATCGACCCCCCCCCTCACCTCCTCCACATCATCGACCCCCCCCCTCACCTCCTCCACATCATCGACCCCCCCCTCACCTCCTCCACATCATCGACCCCCCCCCCTCACCTCCTCCACATCATCGACCCCCCCCCCTCACCTCCTCCACATCATCGACCCCCCCCACCTCCTCCACATCATCGACCCCCCCCCTCACCTCCTCCACATCATCGACCCCCCCCCTCACCTCCTCCACATCATCGACCCCCCCCTCACCTCCTCCACATCATCGACCCCCCCCCCTCCTCCACATCATCGACCCCCCCCCTCCTCCACATCATCGACCCCCCCCCCCTCCTCCACATCATCGACCCCCACCCCACCCCCCCCTCCACATCATCAACCCCCACCCCCCCTCCACATCATCAACCCCAACCCCACCCCCCCCCTCCTCCACATCATCAACACCCCCCCACCCCCCCCTCCTCCACATCATCAACACCCCCCCACCCCCCCCTCCTCCACATCATCAACACCCCCCCACCCCCCCCTCCTCCACATCATCAACCCACCCCCATGATGATTAAAAAATTAAAAATAAACCTTTTACACACCTATACGCAGGCTCTCCTCAGCAGCACAGGGGGCTGCGTTCTTCTCCCGCTATAGTGCAGGCGCCGATGAGTGACGTCATCGGCGCCTGCACTGCGTGGGGGCAGAGTTCACAGGTCTCCTCTCAGTGAAGCGGCAGGTCCTGCGGCTCACACTGAGAGGAGGCTTAGCTGTGTGTGCACACAGCTGAAAGCGGCGCTGGCTCGCCTGGGGATCCGGGACAAGTATCCTGGATCCCCATTAGCGGAGTGAGCACCTCTCCGCCCGGAGCCCCGCGTGCCATGAGTGGTTGCCGACCCGACTATTTTAAATTGGGGGGGCACGGCCTGATCTAGGGGGGGCCATGGCCCCCTCTGGCCCCCCCCTAGCGACGCCACTGGATATAAGGCTATCCTTTATATAAAAGATAAACATAGGCATAAGGCTATCCTTCATATAAGATAGAGATAGGTATAATAAGACTATCCTTCATATAAGATAGACGTAAGGCTATCCTTCATACACTGCTCAAAAAAATTAAGGGAACACTAAGATAACACATCCTAGATCTGAATGAATGAACTAATCGTATGAAATACTTTCGTCTTTACATAGTTGAATGTGCTGACAACAAAATCACACAAAAATGATCAATGGAAATCAAATTTATCAACCCATGGAGGTCTGGATATGGAGTCACACTCAAAATCACAGTGGAAAACCACACTACAGGCTGATCCAACTTTATGTAATGTCCTTAAAACAAGTCACAATGAGGCTCAGTAGTGTGTGTGGCCTCCACGTGCCCGTATGACCTCCCTACAACGCCTGGGCATGCTCCTGATGAGGTGAGGGATGGTCTCCTGAGGGATGTCCTCCCAGACCTGGACTAAAGCATCCGCCAACTCCTGGACAGTCTGTGGTGAAATGTGGTGTTGGTGGATGGAGCGAAACATGATGTCTCAGATGTGCTCAATCGGATTCAGGTCTGGGGAACGGGCGGCCAGTCCATAGCATCAATGCCTTCCTCTTGCAGGAACTGCTGACAAACTCCAGCCAAGTGAGGTTTAGCATTGTCTTGCATTAGGAGGAACCCAGGGCCAACCGCACCAGCATATGGCTTTGGCAACTAGAGTGAAAGCACCACCAGCATTCAAAAGTGACCACAACATCAGCCAGGAAGCATAGGAACTGAGAAGTGGTCTGTGGCCACCACCTGCAGAACCACTCCTTTATTGGGGGTGTCTTGCTAATTACCTATAATTTCCACCTGTTGTCTGTTCCATTTGCACAACAGCATGTGAAATTGATTGTCAATCAGTGTTGCTTCCTGAGTGGACAGTGGGATTTCACAAAAGTGTCATTGACTTGGAGTTACATTGTGTTGTTTAAGTGTTCCCTTTATTTTTTGTGCAGTGTATAAGAAAGGGATATGCATAAGGCTATCCTTCATCTAAGATAGGGGGCTTTTTTTTTATAGAATCCAGAATATTGGGCAGACTAGATGGGCCAAATGATTTTTATCTGCCAACATATTATAGGTTTCTCACTAGGTCATGCTTCTAGATACTTTGGGGGAGATTTATCAAAACCTGTCCAGAGGAAAAGTTGCCCAGTTGCCCATAGCAACCAATCAGATCGCTTCTTTCATTTTTAACTAGGCCTCTGCAAAATGAAAGAAGCAACTTTTCCTATGGACATCTTTTGATAAATCTTCCCCTTTGTTTTTTTGAAGTATCTAGCTTCTGTGTTTGGCACACAAATCCCTCTGTTCTGCTGCTCACTCATTCTGACATCCACTACTCAGGAAAGGGGCATGTCCTAGGCAAGCACTGAGCCCGCCCTCACTCATCATACATTCACTTCCTCCCAGAGTCTGCTGTACTGGGTCTATTCATCCAGTAACTGCAGGCTGCTCTGTAATCCCATTCTGTTTTCATGCTGCTAGTCCCGCCCTCACTTTCTGGATTTTAAAAGAGAATGCTGAAGCCGGACAGCTGTCTTTTTTTTTTTTTTTTTTTGGAGATAACATTTTTTTCTGAAGTATATTAAAAAGGTTAATGTTTTGTCAAGATGTACATATAGAGACTTTTTGAATCCGATAAGGAACATTTAAGAGTGTATTAAAGTTGCAACTCAGCAGGATCGCACCCAGCAAAGTATTAGTCTTTGCAAACAAGTTTTATTCAGCTTGGTTTGGTTTTACATAAGAAAAGTGGTTGCATAGCAGGATATGTATTACACATAGCACTAGGAAATAAGGGCAGCATGTGACAGGCCACAAAAGAGCTTATCAGCTGTAATAATAGAGTCATATTTTATCAGTAAGTTCACTGCTGAAGATGGTAGGCAACACTTATCGTTTATAGACAAAAACATCATAACACAGTGGAGGTTTTACTTCCCTTTCCATAAATGTTAATGTTTTAATGTTAATGTGCTGAATTGTTGGGGACTCTTGCTGGAGTGAGGCTGGAGAAGTGAATCGTCTCTAACTCCTCTCAACACCAGTCTCCCACATAAGCTTAAAAAGACAGACTGCAGCCTCATACCCCTCCTCCCCTAACCTTTCTTTAGGAACAGAGAAGGTTGAACATTTACTGAACCTGCAGGGAATATATTACAAAGTGATATGAAAAAAAAAAATAAGTATACCTTCATAGAACTAGGCCTATTGGGCCTATTTTTTATTTTAACTAAGGGTTTGTACCAAAATATTGAAACATCAAGAAGTATAAGGATAACGCACTCACCGCAGGCTTCAATGCAGCAAATTCAGGCTTTATTCAATATTCACAGCAAACAACTTTAATGAAACGGACAGATACACAGGGAGCATCTGCGGAACAGGTGAGGATGGGGGCATTCTGCTGTGAATATTGAATAAAGCCTGAATTTGCTGCTTTGAAGCCTGCGGTGAGTGCGTTATCCTTATACCTCTTGCTGTTTAAGTATCTATAGTGGGGCAAAAATGTATTTAGTCAGCCAACAATTGTGCACGTTCTCCCACTTAAAAAGATAAGAAGCCTGTAAATGTCATCATAGATATACCTCAGCTATGAGAGACAAAAAAAATCACAGTCTGATTTTTAAAGAATTTATTTGCAAATTAATGTAGAAAATAAGTATTTGGTCACCTACAAACAAGCAAGATTTCTGTCTCTCACAGACCTGTAACTTCTTCTTTAAGAGTCTCCTCTGTCCTCCACTTGTTACCTGTATTAATGGCTCCTGTTTGAACTTGTTATCAGTATAAAAGACACCTGTCCACAACCTCAAACAGTCACACTCCCAACTCCACAATGGCAAAGACCAAAGAGCAGTCGAAGGACACAGAAACAAAATTGTAGACCTGCACCAGGCTGGGAAGACTGAATCTGCAATAGGCAAGAAGCTTGATGTGAAGAAATCAACTGTGGGAGCAATTATTAGAAAAAGGAAGACATACAAGACCACTGATAATCTCCCTTTGATCTGGGGCTCCATGCAAGATCTCACCCCGTGGTGTCAAAATGATCACAGGAACGGTGAGCAAAAATCCCAGAACAACACGGGGGGACCTAGTGAATGACCTGCAGATAGCTATGACCAAAGTAACAAAGGCTACCATCAGTAACACACTAATCCGCCAGGGACTCAAATCATGCAGTGCCAGACGTGTCCCCCTGCTTAAGCCAGTACATGTCCGGGCCCATCTGAAGTTTGCTAGAGAGTATTTGGATGATCCAGAAGAGGATTGGGAGAATGTCATATGGTCAGATGAAACCAAAGTAGAACTTTTTGGTAAAAACTCAACTCGTTGTGTTTGGAGGAGAAAGAATGCCGAGTTGCATCCAAAGAACACCATTCCTACTGTGAAGCATGGGGGTGGAAACATCATGCTTTGGGGCTGTTTTATAGCAAAAGGACCAGGACGACTGATGCGTGTAAAGGAAAGACTCAATGGGGCCATGTATTGTCAGATTTTGAGTGAAAACCTCCTTCCATCAGCAAGGGCATTGAAGATGAAATGGGGCTGGGTCTTTTAGCATGACAATGATTCCAAACACAACGCCCGGGCAACGAAGGAGTGGCTTCGTAAGAAGCATTTCAAGGTCCTGGAGTGGCCTAGCCAGTCTTAAATCTCAACCCCATAGAAATCCTTTGGCCAGAGTTGAAAGTCTGTTTTGCCCAGCGACAGCCCCAAAACATCACTGCTCTAGAGGAGATCTGCATGGAGTAATGAGCCAAAATACCAGCAACAGTGTGTGAAAACCTTGTGAAGACTTACAGCAAACGTTTGACCTCTGTCATTGCCAGCAAAGGGTATATAACAAAGTATTAAAATTAACTTTTGTTATTGACCAAATACTTAATTTTCCACCATAATTTGCAAAAAAATTCTTTAAAAATCAGACAATGTGATGTTATGGAATTTTTTTCTCATTATGTCTCTCATAGTTGAGGTATACCTATGATGAAAATTACAGGCCTCTCATCTTTTTAAGTGGGAGAACGTGCCCAATTGGTGGCTGACTACTTTTTTGCCCCACTGTACTATACCTGTATACTTTTGGATGAGAGCACCTCCACGGCTCATTTGGCTCATGGACAGACACACGTGCTGTGTGCTATGTCTACACTGGCAAAACCTGCGTTGAACAGTCACTAGCGGTGCCAGACTTTTTCTTTCTTATTTGCATTTATTTGTACCAAAAATACACTGCTAAGTATAATGCAATCATCTAATGCCTAAAATGTATTGATCTTCAGGATAGGCAATCAATTTCAGATTAGTGGGGTGCAGACATTTGGCACCACCAGACACAGTTAAACATGAAGCAGATGGATCAGTACATTGTGTAGTGGCTTTTCTAGGTTAATGCAGCTCTTCTCTCATTCATTCTTATAGGATCCAAGCTGCAGTAACCCAGCTTGGTCCCTACACAATGTAGAACTGTCTGCGCCGTTTCACTGCCTGTGCTGGGACCATGGCTCTGGCAAACAGCAGCTGATAAAGGGGGTGCCCAGTGTCGGCATTCTACCAATCTGATACTAATGACCTATCTTGAGCACAGGCCACCATATAAGGTTGAACATCGCTTCTTCTCTAAAAATCTTCCTCTACGAATATTCAGATGTAATTTTACCTCCCCAGGTCATACACAGCCTATAGATTTGTGTTTTGTTAATGGCTCGGTTGTATTTTTATATTAATAAGACATTCTTGAGTCTTTAATTACTGTTGCAAACTGTCATCTTATTGAGTATATAGGTAATTGCTCATGTAAGATGGAAAAGGTTACAATTACAATGAAAGATAAGTTTAACATACAGTATCTATGGGTTTGCATTACAAATGCTTTGTATTAGTGTGTGCAGTCCACATGGCCTGTCATTAAATGTTTCGGGACTTCTTCCATGAACGAGAAAACTTTTGGTCCATTCTTATCAGATCACAATCATAACTGCATCAATTGCGCTGATCTTTTTCCATTGCTTTTCATGGCAACAGCACAGTCCGTGCCGCAGTACACGTGCCATGTGTTTGTCATATTCCGACAGCAGTCGCCTGCATGTGAGCAAACAAGGAGCGACCCCTGCTTAGTAATACTTCTTACACGCAGAGGGACACTTCCACTTCATGTGTGTGTTCTTTGATGTCTATTAAGATGGGACTTGTAGTCAAATTGTTTTCCGCACAGGTTACACTTATGAGGCTTCACTCCCGTGTGCTTCCTCTGATGAACAAGAAGACGAGACCTGTAGTTAAAGTCCTTCCCACAATCTTCACATTTATGAGGCTTACCCCCGTTGTGTGTTCTCTGGTGGACAATGAGTCGCGACCTGTATTCAAACTCTCTTCCACAATCACTGCATCTATGAGGCTTTTCTACCGAATGTTTCTTCATGTGCTCGGCCAAGGTAGGCTCAGAAACGAAACATCTCCCGCATTCGCAGCATATATAAGGAGTTGAGGATTCTTGGTCTAAGGCAATATAACAATCATTCTCCAAATCCTCCAGCTGGTCCTCATTTATGGCTTCATAATCTAAGTAATCGGTTTTAAATTTCAAGTCTTGTTTTCGGCTTTTTCTCCTCACGATATGAACATTTTCCCATGATGGATTATTCTCGGGGAGGAAACTCTCACCCAGAGAGAATGGTTTATGTTCATCAGAAACAGAGTTAGAAATAAGATTTACCACATCATAAGGATCATTGGAAAAATTATTAGTGACGTCTTCTCTTTGGAACTCCTGAGAGACATAGGATGTTTGTACAGTTTCTCCTTCCAGCCAAGCTGCTTGGTGGGATTCTTCTACTGTTCCCCTGTCCAAAGAATGATCTGTTTAAGACATGAAACAAAGTTCTTTATTTGTGTCTTAAAGTGCACCCGTCAAATCCAACAAAAAATGTTTTTTATATATCACTCAGTACCTAATCCTGACCATGTACATTTTTATGTGTCTGGAACCTTTATATATTTTTTTTATTACACTTTTAATTGAGCTCACTAGTCTGAATTCCTCTCAAAGGGAGGGGGCGTGGCCTCACTGTGCAGGTCTCCGCCCCCTCCCTCAGTATGCTGTCTGCTCACATCTCCCCTAGCATTAGCAAAACTACAACTCCCAGCTTGTCCTCACTGACAGTAGCGGGGCACAAGCTGACAGTGGGAGGATTTTAACTCCAGCTCTGAGCCCTGCACTCACAGCTGTCAATCAAGGAAGTGTGTCCATGACATATGTAATGACTCATGGACACAGCAGGACTAGTATGTGTCCAAGCAGGTAGGGGGGCAGTTGTTTGAGTTTTTCAGTATGAAATACTGAACATTTTCTAATGAAAGCAATTTCAAAACCTATTGGTTATACATGCTTTACAACATATCAAAAGTTTTTGTATCTGACAGTGCCCATTTAAAAGGAGTTTTCCCACTTTGGACAATCCTTACCTGAAAGGTACCTTGACACTAAGCTGTAACTTATACACAGATTACCTATTGGTAACTAAGTACCATATTTTCCCATACACCTAATAGTCCTCACATAAAAAATGAAATGCCAGCATGGGTCCTGTTTGTGAATGCAAGTATAGCAGAATGAACTGCCTACTGGGAGTAATAATTCTAGTAGGTAGATATTAGTGCACCTGCAAAATGCACTATTCTATTCGGTCTAGATTACCTGCTGATATTAAAATAAACAAAGCCCCCCAACATGTTTCATCACTAAAAATATGGCATCATCAGGGGCAACGGCCCCTGATCACAAAATGTTCTGCTGTCAAGACTCCCAGTGATCTGTGGGAAACCGGACAGTGGGTGTTTAATGTCCCTCCAGTGCGACCACAATGGAAATAAAGCATTAGACAGTGCCTATTTAGATCAATAGGTTTTATGTGTAATAAAGGACTTCCTCCTCAACCTGACCAAGAGAAGGGGATCCTGAATAGTGGACTTCCTAACTTCTGAATTCCATAACTGGGTATATGAAACTAGATTATCTCCCACACCATGCAGCTTTCTTCAGATGTTAAATAAGTAAATCAATAATCATTCACTAATTTTTAGTGATCCTATTAGGGGATCCCCATTGATTTGAGGTTACTACTAGAGCTGAGCGAACTTAAAACTGATGGCTTAGCCATTGATTGCCTGATTGCTGTTACGAACGCTGGAGTTGTCGCCAGGAACTCGTGATGTCATAGCTCCGCCTCCTCGTGACGTCGCGCCCGGCCCCTCAATGTGAGTCTACGGGAGGGGGCGTGACAGCCATCACGCCCCCTCCCATATACTTGCATTGAGGGGCGGGGCGTGATATCATGAGGGGGCGGGGCTATGATGTCACGAGCTCCCGGTGCTCGGAACAGTTTGTTCCAAACACTGATCAGCGGAGTACCCCTTTAATGTTGCCTTTCCAGGTCGCATTTACTGTAAGTTTGCTCAACACTAGTTACTACCAAAGAAGTGCTTGGTGCAACAGGTCACCCTGCAGGTTTCCCCCATTTGAGAGAAATTATAGATGGATAAAAATGATTACGCCTTACATATACTAAAACATAAGCAAGAGGGAAGAGGATATAGTTTGTATATATGTGGACATACAGGGCGTGCTGGATGGCAAGTCTTCTTCACCTGTGACATCAATGATTTCCTCTTCCTTCATACTTTCCTTCAGAGTCTCCTCCACTTGTTCAACACTCTGTATGTTGTCACCAGCTTCACCTGTATGTAAAAAGGTTAGCAGAGATCATGCATCATAAAACTATTTTCCTATCTGACATATTTCCCTGTGTTAGCTTCCTAACATTGAGGGGGACTTTAAAGGGGTACTCCGCCGCTCAGCATTTGGAACAAACTGTTCTGAACGCTGGAGCTTGTGACGTCATAGCCCCGCCGCTCGTGAAGTCACGCCCTCCCCCCTCAATGCAAGTCTATGGGAGGGGGCGTGGCTGCTGTCACGCCCCCTCCCATAGACTTGCATTGAGGGGGGAGGGCGTGACGCCATGAGGGGGTGGGGCTATGACATCACAAGCTCCCGGCATCGGTTCCAGCGTCCAGAATAGTTTGTTCCAAACGCTAAACAGCGGCGTACCCCTTTAAATGTCTTTCCTTTCATTTTTAGTTCTGCCATACACTGCCAGATTCTTTGGCCCAATCCAATAACTGGATAGCAAGAATTCTCAATGGTGTGAAGCACTCTTATTGCTGACTGATGTTTATACATGTTAATAAATCCCTGAGATTGACTCACAGAACCTTCACTTTTCTGAAAAAGGTAGAATGGTGTATACACCTCCTGTTCTGTCCACAGGCTACATAAACAGCGTTCTACGACAGGTAGATGTCGCCAAGCTCCTATAAATGAATACATTAGTTACCTGTTTTTATAAGGCAGTTCAGTGGTCCCTCAACTTACAATGGAATCAGGTTGCAACATTTTCAACATAAAATGTAGTAACTTGGAACCAGACTCAACATACAAGACTACAGACAAACCAGATCTGCGAAACGTGTCAATGCCTGGAAGATCTGGTAAAACCCCTGTATTACTGAAGTGCATGCACTGACTGGTGTCTGGTAGCGCCCACTACAGTACAGGGAGGTATTACATGTTCTGTACTCTTTACCTGTATTCCTAAAGTGCATGCACTGACTGGTGTCTGGTAGCGCCCACTACAGTACAGGGAGGTATTACATGTTCTGTACTCTTTACCTGTGCCAGGGTTAACTACTCCTTTGAGGTGAGGGTGGCTCCATGTTACTTTTTTAGGACACTGTGTGTAGTGTACAGGACCCTGAAGAAGCTCAGAAGAAGCCAAAGGCTGTCCGGGCATGCTGGGAGTTGTAGTTTTCTAACAGCTGGAGGCTTCCTGGTCGGAAAACACTGATCTAGCATCAGGAAGGTCATGTGGTGGGATGTGACATGTGAGCAGAGTTTTGAAGTGTCACCTTTCGAGACTACTAGTTGTCACTTGTGGCAGGGAATTATATGCTGTAGTTACAAATCAATTGGTTTTATTAAAGGGGTACTTCACTGGAAATCATTTTTCTTCAAATCAACTGGTGCCAGAAAGTTAAACAGATTTGTAAATTACTTCTATTAAAAAAATCTTAATCCTTCCAGTACTTAACTGCTGTATACTACAGAGGAAAATCTTTTCTTTTTGAATTTCTTTTCTGTCTGACTACAGTGCTCTCTGCTGACATCTCTGTCCATGTCAGGAACTGTCCAGAGCAGGAGAGGTTTGCTATGGGGATTTTCTCCTGCTCCGGACAGTTCCTGACATGGACAGAGGTGTCAGCAGAGAGCACTGTGGTCAGACAGAAAAGAAATTCAAAAAGAAAAGAACTTTCTCTGTAGTATACAGCAGCTGATAAGTCCTGGAAGGATTAAGATTTTTTTAATAGAAGTAATTTACAAATCTGTTTAACTTTTTGCTTTAAAACAAAATGTTTTCCAGCGGAGTACCCCTTTAAACATGCAATATGAGAATAACGTTCTGGTTCAGGCCATGCATTTTGAGTTTACTTCCTATATGGAGAGATTTATTGTCCTGCTACTCACCAATAATAATCGCTGTAGGTGGTTCTGGGGGCTCAACCACCTCTGTATTTCCTGCATCTTCTGCTCCAGACAAACAGTCTAGATCATCTTCTTGCAAGTCTAAAAGTAAAGACAGCAAAATAAAATGCAATTTATATTTTTTATCTAATAAGATAACTTAGCAGAATACCTGATTTATCTCTGCCTAAGATCTGCTATATCATTGAATATGACTGCATAATATCATGCAGGTCTCCCTTGTGCTGCTAAAGCAGCTCTGATCCACACCTGATCCCCCCTGTTAAAGGAGTACTCTGGTGGAAAACTTTTTTTTTTTTTTTTTAAATCAACTGGTGCCAGAAAGTTAAACAGATTTGTAAATCACTTATATTTAAAAAATCTTAATCCTTCCAGTACTAAATAGCTGCTGAATACTAGAAAGGAAATTATTTTCTTTTTGGAACACAGAGCTCTCTGCAGACATCACGACCACAGTGCTCTCTGCTGACATCTCTGTCCATTTTAAGAACTGTCCAGAGCAGCATGTGTTTGCTATGGGGATTTTCTCCTACTCTGGACAATTCCTAAAATGGACAAAGATGTCAGCTGAGAGCACTGTGTTCCAAAAAGAAAAGAATTTCCTCTGTAGTATTCAGCAGCTAATAAGTACTGGAAGGATTAAGATTTTTTAATAGAAGTAATTTACAAATCTGTTCAACTTTTTGGCACCAGTTGATTTAAAAAAACAAAAAAAATTCCACCGGAGTACCCTTTTAATGAGCCAACCGGAGTCACCACTTGAGTCTGGTCGGCTCATTTCTGCCCCGTATCCGGCTGGGGTACGGGAGCGCGTGGTTTTCCCCTCCCCCAGCCGGATCCGGCAGCCGTAGACTGAAAACGTGGTGTGAAAGCACCCTTACAGTAGCTTTTTTCTAGGATCAAACCAAAGAGGTCAGCCTTCACTCCCCCATGCACATACATGAGCCCTGGGCGCCCATTATCACCTTGCTGGTTTATTAGTGGTCCTTTCGTACACTTTTGGTAGGAATGAAATTCTGCATGGAACATCGCCACAAGACCTGCAATTTTGGAGATGGTGCGACCAAGGCATCTAGGCATCAAAATCTGGCCCTCAGGTCCTTGTCACCTGCCCATTTAGGGTGCATGCACACCACGTTTTTGCTATACAGTTCCCGTATAAGGTTTCAAGGTAAAAACCATACGGAACCGTATAAAAAAACGTATGCATTGGCTTAACATTGTAAACCGTATGTCAAATGCATCATCTGGTTTAGTCCGTTTTGCGTCATACGGTTTTGTAAGTTTTTTTACCTGTACCCAAAACCGTAGTCTACCACTTTTTTTTGGTCCGGGTGAAAAACCGTATATGTTTTTTTTTTTAAACATGGGAGTCAATGGGAACTGTACAGAGCCGTATGTGCTTTCGGTTCCATCCGGTTTGTACCATACAGTTTTTGACTTTGCACTGTTTTTTTTTCTTGGAATTTCAATCTAACAAGTGAAACTTTATTCAAAAATGGAGTGAAAAGTTAAAAACGTATACGTTTTTTTCTTAAAAACGGATGCAGCCGGACATCATTTTTCAAACCGTATACGGGTTGAAATTTGTACACACATTTTGATACAGTTTAGTCCGGTTTAGAGGAATCCGTTTTTCATTAAAAACCTGATACGGAAACTGTGTTGCAAAAACGTGGTGTGAATGCAGTCTTATTCTGCTTACAACACTTCAAGAACTGACTGTTTACTTATATATGTTTACAAAATATATTCCACCCCCTGACAGTCACCATTTTTTTCCGTTACTCACTTCAATTGTTTAAGTTATGGCTGTTAGTGTAATGCATGGTTTCCCAACCAGGGTGCCTCCAGCTGTTGCAAAACTACAACTCCCAGCATGCCCGGACAGCCAAAGGCTGTCCGGGCATGCTGGGAGTTGTAGTTTTGCAACAGCTGGAGGCACTCTGGTTGGGAAACAGTGGTGTAATGTAACAGACATAAAAGTGCAGAGTTCACATAGTGCTTCTGCACCAACAGCCTAGTTCCAGCATTTTTGTTTTTATAGTAAATAAAGAGAGGTAGTGAAATTATTTACAATGATTGAGTATATATGTTTTTTCTTCTTGTATGTGGTATACACATACGCATTGCGACAGAAAAGCTAGATTGAGCTGATTAGCCATTATGTTACGTCATCGCAAAAATCTGTTCTGAGGAAAAATATACTTCACAACCTAACACAGTAACCACTGTACAGTGCCTCTCCAGCTAATGCCGAACTAAAACTCCCAGGATGCCCTGACAGTCTCATGCTGGTGTCCTGCATCACCTGAGCTTAGGTTCGATGGCACTCGCACCGCACTGATGGACTGGTGACTTTTAACCATCACATCCTTATAATGGTCCTTGTGTTGTTCAATATAGTCCCACTCCTCCGTCGAGAAATAGATTGAGATGTCTCCACACTTGATTGGTACCTACAACAACAACAAAAAAAGACAAAAAGAAATGTAAACTCTTGGCGTGGTGTTAAAGGGGTAGTCTGATCCCACCTGTAACTGCTTCCGGAACCGCTGGAGGCCCTCAGGCTAATACCATCCCGACCACGGGGACGTAAGATCGTGACGTCACGACTCCGCCCCCGTGTGACGTCACACCCACCCCCTCAATGCAAGTCTATGGGAGGGCGCGTGATCAGACATCTTATTCCCTATCCTTTGGATAGGGGATAAGATGACTAGGGGAGGAGTATCCCTTTAAGTGGACACTAAAGCTGTCAACATTGTGCAGCCACGCTATGCAGGCGTGACTAAGCCCACATGCGGTGGTTGCAACATAGGACCAGTCGTACAGCACACCTACTGTAAGTGGGCAGAAAAGTATACTTCACTGTAGATGAGCCACGGGGAGAGAGAGTAGGTCATTTTTGTGTCCACCACTGGTATATATGGTATGCTGAGGATAGTAGAGCTTTGTAAATAGGTGTGGACCATATCAACAGGATATGCCATAAATGCTTAAAAGGTACCTTTCATCAAAAAAACTTTTGATATATTATAGATTAATGTATGCAGAATAACTTTCCAATTGCATGTTATTAAAAAATATGCTTCTTTCTATTTAATTTCCCACCAGTCCTGGCCGCCAACCCTTTTTTTTTTTTTTAGATTTCAGAATAATACTGGAGTCCTAAATCTCAGACTGCAGTCGGGACACAGACAAGCTCAGCACTGCTCCCTGCCTGTCAATCAGACAGGCAGGAGCCAGCACTGTGCTCATAGCACAGCTGACTCCGCCTTACTGCATGCCCTCCTTCATTTTACTATCTGAGCTTTGATCTTTCTTCTCTCTGCACATGCAGTTGCTAACAGAGAGGAGAAGATTCAGATCTGCAGGCTGCTATGTTCACAGCCTCTATGCAGGGCCACGCCCCCCCCCCTCCTCCCTCACACTATGACAGCTGAAGGAGCAGCCAAGAAGACAATAAATCAGGTAGAAAGAGGGTGTTTTGAATGAAAAGAAACACAGGGATAGTGTCAGTGAGAGTCAGGGACAGATGGGGGGGGGGGATTAGGGAGAGTTTAGATCATGATAGGTACTCTTTAATAGAGAAACCCCAGGTTTGCCAATTAAGGCTGACCACACTTGCCGTGAAAGATGGCGAGAGGTGAAAGTCCCAGTGGTGGAACCTGCATCTGTCAAACAACTATGGCATAGCCTGTCCATATGCCATAAATGTTTACGATTAGAATACTCTTTTAACCCCTTAAGGACCAGTACATTTAGGCCTGCATACCCCTTGAAGACCAAGCCTGTTTTATTAGAGAATAACTCTGGTAATGTTTTGCCAATCACGATAATTCTGCCATTGTTCTTTTGTCACAAGTTGTACTTCATGTACATTGTAAAAGTAAGCCGATATTTGTATTTCATTTATTTATTTTTGCAAAAAATCACAGAATTTTCAGTTTTTTTTTTGCTATTTTAACACTAATATGTTGCATATATTTATACTTGCTGAGAAAATAGTTGATGAAACTTATACTTTCAGATGGCTACTTTATTTTGAAAGCATTTTTTTTAAATAAACATTTTTAATTAATTAGAAGCCTAAAAATGTTACTTGAAATTTTCAAAATTTCATCTATTTTTACAGTACATCTATTTTTCACATGCTATGCAAGGTTTGTAAAAACTTAGAGGTGGTAGAACATAGGAACCCCCCCCCCCCCCTAAATTACCCCATTTTAAAAAATAGACCCCTTAAGGTATTCACTAGGGGGTACTGTGAGTATTTTAACACCATAGTTTTTTGGCAGGCATTATAACAAGTATTAGAAATTCGAAATTTGCTTTTTTTTGTGGGACATATTATTTTGTACATTGCTTCTCATATTGAAAGAAACGCATCCTATATTTTATTGAGCTGCTCGGTCCGTGTTTGGAAATACTCCCGCATAATCCATATTTGGCTCCTTGTCCGCAAGGCAGGACCCAGAAGGGCATAATTTTAGGCTGAATGGATTATAGGCCACACTTCATGACTGCAAAGGGTTTTAGCTGCCAGAACCATACAGAACCCCCACAAGTTAACACATTTTGGAAACTACATCGCCTAAAGTATTCACCTAGACCAAAAGTGAGTACTTCGAGTCCTTTTTGTGTGGCTGGAATAGTTACAAAGTGAGTGGAAAAAAAATGAAATTTGATTTTTTTTTCCACAAATGCATAATTTGCAGGACATATTTTTTGTACATTGCATCTGAAAAGGAGGAAATGCGCCCCATATTTTATTATGCTTTTCGTCCCGCGTATGACAATACCACAGCTTAGGCCATATTTTGCTGCATTGCTACATGGTGGGACCAATGGAAGGAACCCCATTTGGATATTAGGACTTCATTATAAAAAGTCCCACTCCATGCCTGCAAAGGATTGAAGCTGGTATATCCATTACGCACCCCACAAGTGACCCCTTTTTAAAAACTACACCCCCTAAAGTATTCACTTAGGATAGTAGTGCATTCTTTGAGCCTTTTTGTGTTGATGGTATTAGCATAAGTCAGTGTAAAATATTTAAAATCTTAGTTTTTTTTCACATATGCATCATTTGTGGGATAATTTAAAAATAGCTTCTGAAATGAATGAACTGCTCCCCAAATTTTATTACGCTGCTTATCCTGTCTCAGTTAGGGAGAACCCTCGCTTTGCCCATATTTGCTTGCATGGCCACATAGTGGGACCCAAAAGGAGAGGAGCGCCATTTGGCTTTCAGGATATCATTGTACAAATCATAGGCCGCACTTCAACTTGCAAAGTATTCTAGCTGTCAGAACAATACTGCGCCCCCAGAAGTGACCCCATTTTTGAAACTACACCCCCTAAAGTATTCACCTCGGGCAAAAGTGAGTACGTTGAGCTCTTATTGTGTGGCTAGAATTATTTCAGTCCACAAACGCTTTATTTGTGGGACATCATTTTGGTAAGTCTCTTTTGAAATAGAGGAAATAGCCCCATATTTTATTACGCTGTTCGTCTCGGGCTGGGCAGTACCCCTACTTATCTATATCTGGTTGCATGACTGCCTGGTAGGACCTAGAACAGTGATGGCGAACCTATGGCATGCATGCCACATGTGGCACGCCAAGCCCCCTCAGTGGGCACGCGGCCATAGTTCGCAATCAGCTCATTCGGGACATCCGTGTGTCCCAAAAGATCTTTTCGGGACACAAGGATGTCCCAGTTACCTTTCTGCAGCCCCACTTTAACATTAAAGACACAGGGGCCGCCGGGAGGTCACTGACGTCCCGTGCTTGCGCCCATAGGAACAGAGGAGCAGAGCATCGAGGAGGAGGATGAACGCGCGCATGGTAAGTTACCTGCACGTCATCTTCAGTGCTCCGATCACCGCTCCTCCGGTCCTGGGACCTACTGCTATGGCATGTAGGCCATAGCAGTAGATTGTGACCCCGGACCGGTGATCGGAGCACCGAAGTGGGGCAGTACACAGACATAAAGCCTCCAGCCATAAACTGTATATGGCTGAAGGCTGTATGTCTGTGGGGGAGCTCTACTGCACCTAAGGGGGGGGGGGGGAACTATACTGCACCTAATGAGGGGAGAACTATACTGCACCTAATGAGGGGAGAACTATACTGCACCTAATGTGGGGAGAACTATACTGCACCAAATGTGGGGAGAACTATACTGCACCAAATGTGGGGAGAACTATACTGCACCTAATGAGGGGAGAACTATACTGCACCTAATGTGGGGAGAACTATACTGCACCTAATGTGGGGAGAACTATACTGCACCTAATGTGGGGAGAACTATACTGCACCTAATGTGGGGAGAACTATACTGCACCAAATGTGGGGAGAACTATACTGCACCAAATGTGGGGAGAACTATACTGCACCTAATGTGGGGAGAACTATACTGCACCTAATGTGGGGAGAACTATACTGCACCTAATGTGGGGAGAACTGTACTGCACCTAATGTGGGGAGAACTGTACTGCACCTAATGTGGGGAGAACTGTACTGCACCTAATGTGGGGAGAACTGTACTGCACCTAATGTGGGGAGAACTATACTGCACCTAATGTGGGGAGAACTATACTGCACCTAATGTGGGGAGAACTATACTGCACCTAATGTGGGGAGAACTATACTGCACCTAATGTGGGGAGAACTATACTGCACCTAATGTGGGGAGAACTATACTGCACCTAATGTGGGGAGAACTATACTGCACCTAATGTGGGGAGAACTATACTGCACCTAATGTGGGGAGAACTGTACTGCACCTAATGTGAGGAGAACTGTACTGCACCTAATGTGGGGAGAACTATACTGCACCTAATGTGGGGAGAACTATACTGCACCTAATGTGGGGAGAACTATACTGCACCTAATGTGGGGGAACTATACTGCACCTAATGTGGGGGAACTATACTGCACCTAATGTGGGGGAACTATACTGCACCTAATGTGGGGGAACTATACTGCACCTAATGTGGGGGAACTATACTGCACCTAATGTGGGGGGAACTATACTGCACCTAATGTGGGGGAACTATACTGCACCTAATGTGGGGGAACTATACTGCACCTAATGTGGGGGAACTATACTGCACCTAATGTGGGGGAACTATACTGCACCTAATGTGGGGGAACTATACTGCACCTAATGTGGGGGGAACTATACTGCACCTAATGTGGGGGGAACTATACTGCACCTAATGTGGGGGGAACTATACTGCACCTAATGTGGGGAGAACTGTACTGCACCTAATGTGGGGAGAACTGTACTGCACCTAATGTGGGGAGAACTGTACTGCACCTAATGTGGGGAGAACTGTACTGCACCTAATGTGGGGGGAACTATACTGCACCTAATGTGGGGGGAACTATACTGCACCTAATGTGGGGGGAACTATACTGCACCTAATGTGGGGGGAACTATACTGCACCTAATGTGGGGGGAACTGTACTGCACCTAATGTGGGGGGGGGGGGAACTATACTGCACCTAATATTGGGGGAACTATGCTGCACACACAGCACCCCCACACACAGCACCTCAGACACACATTTTAATTTGATTTAATTGCTGTGCTGGCTCTTTGAGGGAAAAAAAAGGTTGGTGTGCATTACGGTTTGGGCACTCGGGCTCAAAAAGTTTCGCCATCACTGGCCTAGAAGGAGAGGAGGACCTTTGGCTTTCAGGGCATCATTATATGAATTATAGACCCCTCTCCTTGCCTGCAAAGGATCGGAGCTGTCAGAACAATACCGCTCCCCTACAAGTGACCCCATGTGGACAGCAAAACTTTTGTCTCAGAAAGAAATATGTTTTAGCTGGACCAGGGACCGCTCTGATCGGTCCTTGGTTGGCTAGCAGTGACGCGCAGCTGTCTGTGACAGTTGAAGTTCCTGATGGATATATCCGTCATGTTGTGATGTTGTGGGAATAAGCACCCGATCATGGCCAATATATCCATCACAGGGCATTGAAAAAAAAAAAAAGAAACACTACAAAAACGGATTTATTTTGTCGGGGATTGTGGGTGTTCATAGTCCCCATTTATACTGCAGTTCTGCAGTATAGGTGTCCGTTGGAGTTATGTCAAAAAAGTGATGCCACCGTATACTGTAGCAGTCTCATTCGGAAATGAATGGGGCTGTTACAGTATACGTTAGTATCACTTTTTTGAGGTGATACTGACTGATACCTCTAACATACTGCAGAAATGCAGTATGAATGGGGCCTATGTTAAAAAATATTTAATAAGGGTAGAGTTACACAGGACGCATCCACAGCGTATTTCACAGTGCGGATGTCAAGTAGTGTGTGCAGCGGAATCTCTTTGGCAGCAATAGGATTCTGCTTCATCGGAATTTCTAAGTGGAATTTCAAAGCAGAATTCCACTTGTAAACTCCATAGTGTGAACTTATCCTAAAGGGGTTGAGTGAGATTAGCAACACTCTAATCCAGTGTTTCCCAACCAGGGTGCCTCCAGATGTTGCAAAACTACAACTCCCAGCATGCCTGGACAGCCTTTGGTAGCCTATGGCAGTCCAGGCATGCTGGGAGTTGTAGTTTTGCAACATCTGGAGGCACCCTGGTTGGGAAACACTGCTGTAATCCATGGGCTGTTTCTGGTACTGCAGCTCATCCCAATTCAATTAAAATGTGCTATAGGAACACTCTTGTGTACAATGCAAGTTTAAAGATCCAGCCCCCACCAATTATAACGTCTAACCAGTCATTGAAATGTAAATAAATTTCCTTACACGATTCCTCCAGTCTGGACCACCTTGTTTTAGAACAAAGCTTTTCAAATTCTCAGGAAAAACTTAGTGACCCCCTCATTTCCTTAGCACCCAAGTGAGAGTCCTTGCAGTGACTCTCACTTGGGTGAAGATAGCAATAAAAGTGGCATTTTACGTGGGAATCATATACTAAACAGTTAGATCACCAGTGCAGCTCACCTCTCCAGTCAGAAGACTTGTAGTGCTGTGTGGGGAATTCTTCTTCATAACCACATATTCCTAGGGAGAAAAGGTATAGGTCAAATAGAGATGATTTGATGGATGAGACTACTTACCACCTACAGCAGTGTTTCCCATCCAGGGTGCCTCCAGCTGTTGCAAAACTACAACTCCCAGCATGCCCGGACAGCCAAAGGCTGTCCGGGCATGCTGGGAGTTGTAGTTTTGCAACAGCTGGAGGCACTCTGGTTGGAAAACATTGTCCTACACAGTAACACCAAAACATGAAACTTCTCAGGCTGCTTTATGACTTTATACAACGGCTGTGAATATTGCACCTTGAATTACTAATCCTGATATCATCAGAAAGCCAAGATTCTGAGCTTTAAAGGAGAAATGCGGCAGAAATCTTTTAAATGGGCACTGTCACCAACTTTATTTTTTGATATGTTGTAGTACTTATGTACTACAACATATCTCTAATATACTTTTATTATTTTTTTTTTCATTAAAAAGGTTTAATTTACATTTAAAAACCGGCCACTGAAAAAGGACTGATTTTGGAGTGGCAATCAGTCCTTTTTCAGTTAGGCTGCACTTGCTCCCTGCCTGTCAATCAGACAGGCGGGAGCGAGCACATTGGCTCCCCGGCCACTCCTCCCGCACATCGCCGCCGCTGCCTCGTTGCCGCCGATGTCCCTGCACGCCCGCTGCCGGACTCTGCAGTAACTGCAAGTGTAATGAGGGAACAGGGTATGCGGGGCGGGGGCGGGGGGGGGGGGGGGGGAGGAGGGAACGGGCTAGCAAAAAAAAAAAAATTTGGATGGTGGGAGCTACCCTTTAAGTTCCCTTGTGCCCAGGCTGCAAAAACAAAAAAAAAACAAACACACAACTATAACTCACCTTCCTACGTTCCCTTGTTGCTCCGGTATCAGCGTACTGTTCCTCTGCTGCTGATCGGCTCCGTGCTTCTTAGGGTGCATTCACACCACGTTTTTGCTATACAGTTCCCTTATGTGGTTTTTGATGAAAAACTGATTCCTTAAAACCGGACTAAAATGTATCAAAACGTGTGTACAAATTTCAACCCGTATACGGTTTGAAAAATGTTGTCCGGTTGCATCAGTTTTTTAAGAAAAAAACTTATATGTTTTTAACTTTTCACTCCATTTTGAATAAAGTTTCACTTGTTTGATTGGAATTCATAGAAAAAAAAAGTCAAAAACCGTATGGTGAAAACCTGATGGAACCGTACGCACATATGGTTCTGTACGGTTCCCATTGACTCCCATGTTTAAAAAAAAAAGTATACAGTTTAATACGGTTTTTCAACCGGACCAAAAAAACCTTGTAGACTACAGTTTTGGGTACAGGTAAAAAAAACAGACAAAACTGTATAAGACGCAAAACGGACTAAACCGGATGATGCGCTTGACATATGGTTTATGTTAAGTCAATGCATACGATTTTCTATACGGTTCTGTACGTTTTTTACCTTGAAACCGTATACGGGAACTGTATAACAAAAACGTGGTGCGCATGCAGCCTTAGGCTCGGAACAACACATTACGGATTCGGCCTAAGCTCCTGACATGACAGTGCACTCATCACCGCCGAGGTGTGACATCGCTGTGGCTGGCAATACGCTGACCGCAGTGTGACGTTCCGAGCCTAAGAAGCACGGAGCCGAGCAGCAGCAGAGGAACGGGACGCCGATACCGGAGCAACGGGGGAACATAAAACATATAGTTTATTTTTGCAGCCCGGGCACAGGGGAACTTAAAAGATCTCTGCCGCCTTTCTCCTTTAATTTCTTTGAAAGCTCAGAAGATGCCAGAGTTAGCACTCCGGTCTCTTTGGTGCTCCCATACAGAATGAATGGAACCCATACCGACCTCAGCCCTCGCAGAGAGCCGGGGCCCGTTTATGAGATCATGGGGCATCCCAGTGGTTGGACTCCCTGCAATCTGACACTTATCCACTATCCTGTGAATAGGGGGTAAGTTACTTTTCGCTGCAGTTCTCCTTTAGTGCCGTTCGTTTCCCCACTAGAATTCAGGAGAATCCACAGCAAAACTTCATCTTGATACAAGATCCAAAATATTGTATCTTATATGGAAAGTTTCATGTCTGTCTATGGTCATACGAGAACCTCCACTCACCTCCCCAGTCAGCAAATAGATGATCCCCAGGGCGTGATTCAGAATCTTCTCGGTCAACTTCTTCTTGTTCATTTTGTTAATCATCACGAGGACAGGACAACTGTGAAGAAGAACACAATGGTAATCTGGGGTCTTCCTTCGCTTTGACTCAACTGAACTACAGGTACATGCCCTTATCTCCCGTGTGGACTACTGCATCATCCTCCTCTGTGGTCTCCTATGAAACACTCTTGTTCCCTCCAATCCATCCTTAAAGGGGTACTCCGGCCCCAAGACATCTTATCCCCTATCCAAAGGATAGGGGATAAGATGTCTGATCGCGGGGGTCCCACCACTGGGGACTCCCCCAATCTAGCATGCAGCACCCACCTGTAAGCACATCACGCCCCACCCCCTCAATGCAAGTCTATGGGAGGCCGTCATGCCCCCTCCCATGGACTTGCATTGAGGGGCGGGTGTGACATCACACAGGGGCGGAGTCGTGACGTCACGATACTCTGTTCCAGTGGTCGGGAGGCATAACACAGAGCCTCCAGTGCTTCCTGTAGTGTTTACAGGTGGGTACTGCATGCTATAATGCGGGGGTCCCCAGCGATCAGGCATCTTATCCCCTATCCTTTGGATAGGGGATAAGATGTCTAGGGGCCGGAGTACCCCTTTAACTCTGCTGCCTGACTAATCTACTTCTTGCCTTGCTTCTCCCCTCTACCAATCCTTTTTACTGGCTACCCACTGCCCATTGAATTCAATTTAAACTGAGGAGGAGGAAAATTAGATTAAAAAATAAAAAAAAATGTTTTCAAATCAACTGGTGCCAGAAAGTTACACACATGTGTAAATGACTTCTTTAAAAAAAAAAAAAAAACTTAATCCTTCCAGTACTTATCAGCTGCTGTATGCTCCCAAGGAAGTGGGTAGTTCTTTCCAGTCTGACCCACAGTGCTCTCTGATGCCATCTCTGTCTGTGTCAGGAACTGTCTAGTGCAGGAGCAAATCTCCATAGCAAACCTGTGCTGCTCTGGACAGTTCCTGACAAGGACAGAGGATCCTGCTGCTTTGTGCATACTGCGGAATTTCACCGACAGAATGGATGGCTGCCCCAAAGAATTAACATTTTCATTTGCTTGGCTGAATTCCGCCGGACAGTATTGGCGCCTATGAGACACAGTCCACGCGGTCCTACCCCCAAAGATTTCAAGCAGAATTCCATCAGCTGAACGTCTGCAATGTGGGCGATCCCAAAGGCTAGGTTTAAAGGGGTATTCCAGGAAAAACCTTTTTTTTTTATATATCAACTGGCTCCAGAAAGTTAAACAGATTTGTAAATTACTTCTATTAAAAAATCTTTATCCTTTCAATAATTATGAGCTGCTGAAGTTGAGTTGTTCTTTTCTGTCTGACAACAGTGCTCTCTGCTGACATCTCTGCTTGTCTCGGGAACTGCACAGAGTAGAAGAGGTTTGCTATGGGGATTTGCTTCTACTCTGGACAGTTCCCGAGACAGGCGTCATCAGAGAGCACTTAGACTGAAAAGAACAACTCAACTTCAGCAGCTCATCAGTACTGAACGGTTTAAGATTTGTTTTATAGATGTAATTTACAAATCTAAATACAAAAAAGAGCACATACATGCACTCACCGCAAAACAGAGACAATCAAGCCTGGAGGTCCGGTGGCAAAGACGGGGTGCTGGGTCTCGCCATCGGCGCTGGTATGTGGCGCTCGGAGGCTACGCCGGCTGTTTCGCAGATGCATGCTTCCGGCTTAGAGGCCACATACCAGCACCGATGCTGAGACTTGGCACCCCGTCTTCGCCACCGGACCTCCAGGCTTGATTGTCTCTGCTTTGCGGTGAGTGCACGTATGTGCTCTTTTTGTATTTACGTTGTATACTTCACACTGTCATATGTGCACCCCGCAGGAGACTGACAGAGGTCGCCAAGGACCGCTTTGCTTATATTAGGTAATATTGCTCTTAAAGGGGTACTCCGCCCCTAGACATCTTATCCCCTATCCAAAGGATAGGGGATAAGATGTCAGATCGCCGCGGTCCCGCTGCTGAGGACCCCCGGGATCCCCGCTGCGGCACCCCGCTCTCATTACAGCACAGAGCGAGTTCGCTCTGCACGTAATGAAAGGCAGTACAGGGGCCGGAGCATCGTTACTTCACTGCTCCGCCCCTCGTGACATCACGGCCCGCCCCTTTCAATACAAGTCTATGGGAGGGGGCATGGCGGTCGTCACGCCCCCTCCCATAGACTTGCATTAAGGGGACGGGCTGTGATGTCACGAGGGGCGGAGCCATGACGTCACGCTGCTCCGTCCCCCGTATCACCCGTCATTACGCACAGAGCGAACTCGCTCTGTGCTGTAATGAGAGCGGGGTGCCTCAGCGGGGTCCCCAGCAGCGGGACCGCGGCGATCAGACATCTTATCCCCTATCCTTTGGATAGGGGATAAGATGTCTAGGGGCGGAATACCCCTTTAAGAGTGCTCTCCCCTTTTTCTGTTGCTTTTGTGGATGTTCTAATTTACAAATCTGTTTAACTTTCTAGAGCCAGTTGAGATATATATATATATATATAAAGTTTTTCCCGGATAACCCCTTTAAGCTGCGTTTTAGCTGTATGTCAGAGGTATGTTTTTTTTTCTGCAAGATGTCAACATATACTGTAGTGGTCTTCAACCTGCGGACCTCCAGATGTTGCAAAACTACAACTCCCAGCATGCCCGGACAGCTGGGAGTTGTATCCACTACTGTAGCGGATAACAGAAGACACCATTAAAATGAATGGCACCCGCCACTCTTTATTACAGTATACAGCTGCATCTCATTTTCAGCAGGGTGCTGATGGATACCTCTGGCGGACTGCTAAAAATTCAGAGTGTAGCCTCAGAGGGTATTGTGACTTTCTGAAACATTTCTGGATACGGGAGTGCGTGCTGCATCTCTGATGCTCCCTCTAATATGCTTAGAAAAAGTGACACGTCCATTATTATGCGATAGTGAATATGCTCGTTCCGAAAAATACATTGGGGGAGATTTATCAAAACCTGTGCAAAGGAAAAGTTGTCCAGTTGCCCATAGCAACCAATCAGATCGCTTCTTTCATTTTTAACAAGGCCTCTGCAAAATGAAAGAAGCGATCTGATTGGTTGCTATGGGCAACTGGGCAACTTTTCCTTTGCACAGGTTTCGATAAATCTCCTCCATTCAGTGTGAACTGCTAAACATATTTCCAATGAAAAAGAATGGGTGCACTAACTTTGTGCCGTACATACCTAAACACTATGGGGGAGATTTATCAAAACCTGTGCAGAGGAAAAGTTGCCCAGTTGCCCATAGCAACCAATCAGATCGCTTCTTTCATTTTTCACAGCCCTCTAAAAAAAATAAAACAGGCAATCTGATTGGTTGCTATGGGCAACTGCACCACTCTTCCTCCACACAGGTTTTGATAAATCTCACTATGAGGCTAGGGTTCCACTGAGGGGTCTTTTCCGTTTGTTTTTTTATTTTTTTATTTCCCGAAAAACATGCAACAAAATACTGTCACTTTGCACTCCCAAGATGCAGTTTTTGTGAAATATTATTATTTTTTTTTTAATAGTGGGTTTTAGTCTCGGCGTTTTTGGTTTAAATGGTTTTTATTGTTTTTTGAGAAAATTTTTACAAGAAATGTTGGCCAAAAAAATAAATAAATAAATAAAAATGCGGCCAAAAGAACATTACATAACAATGTATCATATTAGTCTTGGTGTTTTTATCATGACAAGTCATGTGATTCTTTCATCATGTGACTTGAGGAAATCCTCAAGTCACATGATGAAAGAATCACATGACTTGGAAAAAAACTATTGGGGAAAAAAAAAAATATATATGTTTTTAGCTTCCATTAACTTCTATGGGAGTGAAATACCAAGATTTCAGCCAAAAAATATATACCGTATATACTCGAGTATAAGCCGAGTTTTTCAGCACGATTTTTCGTGCTGAAAATGCCCCCCTCGGCTTATACTCGAGTGAACTCTCCGCCTGTCAATCCCTTCTCAGTGGTCTTCATTCAACCTGTGGACCTCAAGATGTTGCAAAACTACAACTCCCAGCATGCCCGGACAGCCATCGGCTGTCCGGGCATGCTGGGAGTTGTAGTTTTGAAACATCTGGAGGTCCGCAGGTTGAAGACCACTGTGGCCTTCGTCATCATCCAGACCCCCCCTTGACGTTGCGTTGCCTTGACGACGATGCACAGGGATGTCCGTGAGCAGCAGACGTACCTGCGCATGAACGTCCCTGTGCGTCATAGTCAAGGCTACGTCACTAGGCAGGCCCTGAGCGGAGAAGAGGCCCCCCCGGTGAAGATGGACAGTCCGGAGAGACTAACCCTCCCCACCGGACGGTCCCTGCAGCATAGATGGCCTGGACCAGCTCACCCTTCCTTCCCACCGAGGGGAGGGGAGTAGAAAACTAAATGGGGGGGGGGGGTCTGCTTGATGACGAAGGGCACAGTGGTCTTCAACCTGCGGACCTCCAGATGTTTCATGTTTCATGTCCGGGCATGTTGGGAGTTGTAGTTTTACAACATCTGGAGGTCCGCAGGTTGAAGACCACTGGGATTGACAGGCAGTGATGATGAAGCGGGGGGGGAGGTGATGACGAGGGGGATGATGACGGGGTGATGATGATGAGTGTTAATGACAGGGGGGATGATGACATGGGGGGGATGATGTATTTCCCCCCTAGGCTTATATTCGAGTCAATAACTTTTCCTGGGTTTTTGGGGTGAAATTAGGGGCCTCGGCTTATATTCGGGTCGGCTTATACTCGAGTATATACGGTATATAATAAATAAATAAATACCACAGTCTTAAAGGGTACTTCACTGGAAAACATTTTTTTTTTTTTTATCAACTGATGCCAGAAAGTTAAACAGATTTGTAAATTACTTCTATTAAAAAATCTTAATCCTTTCAGTACTTATGAGCTTCTGAAGTTAAGGTTGTTCTTTTCTGTCTAAGTAATCTCTGATGACACGAGTCTAGGGAACCACCCAGTTTAGAAGCAAATTCCCATAGCAAACCTCTTATAAACTGGGTGGTTCCCGAGACACGTGTCATCAGAGAGCACTTAGACAGAAAAGAACAACCTAAACTTCAGAAGCTCATAAGTACTGAATGGATTAAGATTTTTTAATAGAAGTAATTTACAAATCTGTTTAACTTTCTGGAGCCAGTTGATATATAAAAAAAAAAGTTTTTTTCCGGGATAACCCCTTTAATCCTTCCAGTACTTATCAGCTGCTGTTATGATCCACAGGAAGTTCTTTTATTTTTGAATGTCCTTTCTGCCTGACCACAGTGCTCTCTACTAACAACTCTGTCCATTTTAGGAACTGTCCAGAGTAGGAGCAAATCCCCATAGAAAACCTATCCTGCTCTGGACAGTTCCTGACATGGACAGAGGTGTCAGTAGAGAGCACTGTGGTCAGGTAAATGTCAAACGGGCTCGGTGTTTTTATAATCCCCTATATTGTCTTTCATCTAACATCATGCGGCAGTGCTTTTTAATGATGCCGGCTTTTGTCTATATATATATATATATATATATATATATATATATATATATATATATATATAGTGACCGGCCTGCCTATTAAAGTGTGTGAGCTTTTCACAAATGTATAGTGACGCGTGCCACGTGATGAATGTTGTGCAACAACTGGGAAAGCCGCACACTTGCATTGCGCAAAAAAAAAAAAAAAAAAAAAAAAAAAAAAAAAAAAAACGGATGACATTGAAGTCTCATCCGCTTTTCATAGACTTCAATGTTACATTTACTGTATCCGTGTTTCTTCCTTTTTTTTGACGGAAGAAATAAATACTGCATGTGCCGTTTTTTCTGCCGGAAATGAGTGCAGACTGGTAGAAATGGATGTAAACGGATTGTAAAAAAATATCCCATTGACACGAATGGGACTTTTAAAAAAACGTTTTTAATCAGTTTACAGCCTGCAAGAAGGGAACCAAAATGGGGCTAAAAAAAACGGAGACAGACGGCCGTGTGAACGCACCCTTAACCCCTTAACCACTAACTCCTAGACTACCAAAAAGGCAGCCCAAAAAAAACCCCTTTTTTTCCCATATATCAAAAAAGTGAGATTAAAAGTGCAATCTTTATTGTATTAGGTTCGCACTTAATAGTGTTTTAAAATATAGAGCACCATGTCGTCCTACTTCTTTGAAAATATATATATATATATATATATATAAATAGACCATCCGGTCTAATGAATTGAATGCACACTGAAGCGAAGACGGGGTGCCTGCAGAACACCTACATTCAGCGCTATTGTAGGACAATGGAGCTCAAAGTTAAAAGCTTAACATGGCCCCCCTTGAGCTCCATTGTCCTACAATAGCGCTGAATGTAGGTGTTCTGCAGGCACCCCGTCTTCGCTTCAGTGTGCATTCAATTCATTAGACCGGATGGTCTATTTATATATATATATATATATATATTTTCAAAGAAGTAGGACGACATGGTGCTCTATATTTTAAAACACTATTAAGTGCGAACCTAATACAATAAAGATTGCACTTTTAATCTCACTTTTTTGATATATGGGAAAAAAAGGTTTTTTTTGGGCTGCCTTTTTGGTAGTCTAGGAGTTAGTGGTCAAATTCCACCCTCCATATATTGGTCTCAACTAGATATGCTTAACCCCTTAACAACGCAGGACGTATATTTACGTCCTGCGTCGGCTCCCGCGATATGAAGCGGGATCGCGCCGCGATCCTGCATCATATCGCGTCGGTCCCGGCGCTCATCAACGGCCGGGACCCGCGGCTAATACCACACATCGCCGATCGCGGCGATGTGCGTTATTAACCCTTTAGAAGCGCCGCTTCTAAAGTGGAACTGAAAGTGACCCGGCTGCTCAGTCGGGCTGTTCGGGACCGCCGTGATGAAATCGCGGCGTCCCGAACAGCTGACCGGACACCGGGAGGGACCTTACCTGCCTCCTCTGTGTCCGATCGACGAATGACTGCTCCGTGCCTGAGATCCAGGCATGAGCAGTCAGGCGCCGATAACACTGATCACAGGCGTATTAATACACGCCTGTGATCTGTGTAAGAGATCAGTGTGTGCAGTGTTATAGGTCCCTATGGGACCTATAACACTGCAAAAAAAATGTAAAAAAAGTGTTAATAAAGGTCATTTAACCCCTTCCCTAATAAAAGTTTGAATCACCCCCCTTTTCCCATGAAAAAAAATAAAACTGTAAAAAAATAAAATAAATAAACATATGTGGTATCGCCGCGTGTGTAAATGTCCGAACTATAAAAATATATCATTAATTAAACCGCACGGTTAATGGCGTACGCGCAAAAAAATTCCAAAGTCCAAAAAAGCATATTTTGGTCACTTTTTATACCAAAAAAATTTGTAAAAAGTGATCAAAAAGTCCGATCAAAACAAAAATCATACCGATAAAAACTTCAGATCACGGCGCAAAAAATGAGTCCTCATACCGCCCTGTACATGGAAAAATAAAAAAGTTATAGGGGTCAGAAGATTAAATTTTTAAACGTATAAATTTTCCTGCATGTAGTTATGATTTTTTCCAGAAGTGCGACAAAATCAAACCTATATAAGTAGGGGATCATTTTAACCGTATGGACCTACAGAATAATGATAAGGTGTAATTTTTACCGAAATATGCACTGCGTAGAAACGGAAGCCCCCAAAAGTTACAAAATGAAATATTTTTTTCTATTTTGTCGCACAATGATTTTTGTTTCCGTTTCGCCATGCATTTTTGGGTAAAATGACTAATGTCACTGTAAAGTAGAATTGGTGACGCAAAAAATAAGCCATCATATGGATTTTTAGGTGGAAAATTGAAAGAGTTATGATTTTTAAAAGGTAAGGAGGAAAAAACGAAAGTGCAAAAACGGAAAAACCCTGAGTCCTTAAGGGGTTAAAGAGAACCCCCCCAAATAATGAGATTGCTCTTCTGCACAGTCTCTAGGCCAGTGTTTCACAAACAGGATGCCTCCAGCTGTTGCAAAACTACAACCTTCGGCTGCCCGGGCATGCTGGGAGTTGTAGTTTTGCAACACCCTGGATGGGAAACGCTGATTTGCTCAACATACCACACCTCGGGGTGCCTCCCAATAAAGTCAGGGTTACAGAATGCACCCACAGGCGTCTATGTGCCCAGTACACACATAATGTAATAGGGTTGTAAACATGGGCCATAATGTTATACAGACTATATCAGTGTTTCCCAACCAGGGTGCCTCCAGCTGTTGCAAAACTACAATTCCGAGCATGCTGAGAGTTGTAGTTTTGCAACAGCTGGAGGCACCCTGGTTGGGAAACACTGGACTATATACAAGAAGATGCTGTCCTGTACCTCCCACAATACACCTCACCCCAACCTCAGCTGACAGAGCATGCTGGCACCTGTAGTCCCCCCCCCTCCCCCCCCAGGTCCTAGGAACTAAACTGAGACACTGTAACAGAACAGTCCCACAGTGAAGTAACAGAAGACAAGGACATGCACACAAGGTAGTAGAAAGTAGAAATACCTCTCAGGACTCACTCACGTTGTGTTTAGAGGAAGTGGAGTTTGGTAGGAGGAGGGGTAAGCAAGGCAGGAGATCTACACCAAGTGCATTGTGGGGTTTGTTGTTTTTTTTTAGTTTCTTTAGAGTTACACTACAGTTCCCAGAGTGCAGTTCGGAAAGAGAGGGCAGCGTGACCGGAGGCAGCCAATCAGGAGAGAGTGCTGTGAGGCTTATTAGAACGACGGTAGCGGTGAACGGAGGCTGCGCGGCTGTATAGTATGTCGGGGGCCTTCAGGTGGCGCTGTGTTTATACAGGAGGAGATTTAGTTAAAGGACACGTGACGCAGTTGCCCATAGCAACCTGTCAGGGACCGTGAAAAAAAGAGAGAATTGGTTGCTATGAGGAACTTTTCTTAGGGTCAGTTCACACTTCGTTATTTTGCTGCAGATTTTGCTGCCCATTGAGGGAGATTTATCAAAACCTATCTAGAGGGGAAGTTGCCCATAGCAACCAATCAGTTTGCTTCTTTCATTTTTAACAAGGCCTCTGCAAAATGAAAGAAGCAATCTGATTGGTTGCTATGGGAAACTGGTCAACTTTTTCTTTGCACAGGTTTTGATAAATCTCCCTTATTGACTTTAATGTATAGCAAAATCTGCTGCAACAATTATAAGGACGTGGGAAGTAACCCTTAGCCTAAATTTACACTTGATTCTTTTTTATTTTTTTGCGTTTTTTTTTAACTCCTTAAGGACTCAGCCCATTTTTGCAATTCTGATCACTGTCACTTCATGCATTAACCCCTTAAGGACGCAACGTTTTTCCATTTTTGCATTTTTATTTTTTCCTCATCACCTTCTAAAAATCATAACACTTTCAATTTTGCACATAAAATTCCATATGATGGCTTAATTTTTGCGCCACCAATTCTACTTTGCAGTGACATTAGTCATTTTACCAAAAAAATCCACAGCGAAACGGAAAAAAAAAAATCATTGTGCGACAAAATTGAAGAAAAAATGCCATTTTGTAAATTTTGGGGGCTTCCGTTTCTATGCAGTCCATATTTCGGTACAAATGACACCTTATCTTTATTCTGTAGGTCCATACGGATAAAATGATACCCTACTTAAATAGGTTAGATATTGTCGTACTCCTGGAAAAAATCATAATTACATGCAGGAAAAGTTATACGTTAAAAATTCTCATCTTCTGACCCCTATAATATATTTTTCCGCGTACAGGGCGGTATGAGGACTAATTTTTTGCACCGTGTTCTGAAATTTTTATCGGTACCATTTTTTGTATTGATCGGACGTTTTGATCGCTTTTTATTCATTTTTCATGATATAAAATGTGACCAAAAATACGCTATTTTGGACTTTGAAATGTATTTGCATGTACGCTATTGACCGTGCAGTTTAATAAATTATATATTTTTATAGTTTGGACATTTCTGCACGCAGCAATACCACATATGTTTATTTTTATTTACACAGTTTTTTTTTATGGGAAAAGGGGGGATTCAAACTTTTATTAGGAAAGGGGTTAAATGACCTTTATTAACTTTTTTTTTTTCACTTTTTTTTGCAGTGTCATAGCTCCTATAGGGGGCTATAACACTGCACACACTGATCTTTTACACTGATCCCTGCAAAGCCATAGCTTTGCATGGATCAGCGTTAAAGGGGGTTGATTGCTCAAGCCTGTAGCTCAGGCTTGGAGCAATCAAACGCCAATCGGACATGACGGAGCATCCTAGCTGATCGGGACATCGCTTCCGGGAAGCTTTTACTTTCGTTTTAGATGCGGTGATCAACTTTGATCGCCGCGTCTAAAGGGATAATAGGGCGCGGTACAACGATCAGTGCCGCACTCTATTAGCCCAGGGTCCCGGCTATCATAAGCTGCCGGGACAGACCCAGTATGATGCAGGGTCACGGCGTGACCCCGTTTTAAATACCGGGACCTGGGCGCAGGGCGTACAGGTACACCCTGCATCCTTAAGAGGTTAAAGGAGTAGTCCAGTGCTGAAAAACTTATCCCCTACAGGAGATCACGGGGGGCCCCAGCAGTCGGACCCCCCGCGATCTGAAACATATCCCCTATCCTTAGGATAGGGGATATGTATTTCAGCACTGGATATCTCCTTTAATAACTCTGAGATGCTTTTACCTTTTATTCTGATTCCGAGATAGTTTTTTTCATGACGTATACTACTTTATCATAGTTGGTAAATTTCCGTCGTTACTTGCATCCTTTCTTGTTGAAAAATCCCAAAATTTCATGAAAATTTAGCATTTTTCTAACTTTGAAACTTTCTGCTTGTATGGAAAATTGACATTCCAAATAAATTATATATTGATTCACAAATACTTTGGGGAAGATTTATCAAAACCTGTGCAAAGCAAAAGTTGCCCAGTTGCCCATAGCAACCAATCAGATCGCCGCTTTCATTTTGCAGAAGTCTTGTTAAAAATGAAAGAAGTGATCTGATTGGTTGCTATGGGCAACTGCACCACTCTTCCTCTGCACAGTTTTTGATAAATATCCCTCAATATGTCTACTTTATGTTGACATCATAAATTTGACATTTTTTTTTACTTTTTGAAGCCATAAGAGGGCTTCAAAGTATAGCAGCAATTTTCTAAATTTTCATGAAAAAGTCAAAATCTGAATTTTTCAGGGACCATTTAAGTTTGAAGTGGATTTGAGGGGCCTTTCTGTGAGAAATACCCCATAAATTACCCCATTACGGAAACTTCACCCCTCAAAGTATGCAAAATGACATTCAGAAAGTTTGTTAACCCTTTAGGTGTTTCACAGAAATAGCAGCAAAATGAAGGCGAAAATTCAAAATCTTCATTTTTTACTCTCGCATGTTCTTGTAGAACCATTTTTGGAATTTTTACAAGGGGTAAAAGGAGAGAAATCCCCCCCAAAATTACATCTTTCATTTTCACGGACCACTGTTACAAAAATCTGTCAGACACCTGTGGGGCGTAAATGCTCACTGCACCCCTTATTACATTACATGAGGGGTGTAGTTTCCAAAATGGGGTCACGTGTGTGTGTGTGTGTGTGGGGGGGGGCATTGTTCTGGCACTATGGGGGCTTTGTGAACACACAACTTTAACAAAAATTCGTCAAACACCTGTGGGGTGTTAAGGTTCACTATACCCCTTGTTACGTTCCGTGATGGGTGTAGTTTCCAAAAAAAAAAAAACTGTGCAAATCACAGATTTAAGCCTCAAATGTACATGGCGCTCTCACTCCGGAGCTATGTTGTGTAACAGTGTAAGGGGGTGTAAATGTAGTGTTTTATTTTGTGTAGTGTTTTTTAGGGTACATTCATATGGGCGGGTTTACAGTGAGTTTCCCGCTAGGAGTTTGAGCTGCGGCTGAAAATTTGCCACAGCTCAAACTTGAAACAGTTAACTCACTGTAAACCCCCGCCTGTGTACACTGACAGCCCGTGCATGCTGGGAGTTGTAGTTTTGCAACAGCTGGAGGCACACTGGTTGGAAAACATTGAGTTAGGTTTTGTTACCTAACTCAGTATTTTCCATCCAATGTGCCTCCAGCTGTTGCAAAACTACAACTCCCAGCATGTACTGATCCCCAAAGGGCATGCTGGGAGATGTATTTATGCAACAGCTGGAGGCACGCAACTACAACTCTCAGCATGCCGAAACAGCCGTTTGCTGTTTGAGCATGCTGGGAGTTGTAGTTTTGCAAGATTTAGAGGGCCACGGTTTAGAGACCACCACACAGTGATCTCCAAACTGTGGCCCTCCAGATGTTGCAAAACTACAAATCCCAGCATGTTTAGACAGCAAACTGCTGTGTGGGCATGCTGAGAGTTGTAGTTTTGCAAGATCTAGAGGGCTACAGTTTAGAGACCACTGTACAGTGGTCTCCAAACTGTGGTCCTCCAGATGTTTGAGGCCACTAACCGGATCACCGCCGCTTCCCAGATCACTCTGCCTGCCTGTTTTCTGACATTGCACGCCTGGATCGCCGCTGCCTGGAGTGGATCGCCGCCGGACCTACACCCGGTAACTGCCGCCACCCGCTGCTCCTACGTTCCCCTGCTATGCCCAGACACCGATCTGCCACTGGTCGGTCGCTTCTGACTGACCAATAGCAGGGATTGGAGGGGTGGCACCCCTGCCACCTCACACCTATCCCTTCAGGGGGATTGGGGCTGTCTTGGAGGGGGGTCAGGACCCCCCCCCGCCCGGGGTCAGGACCCCCCCCGCCCCCCCCGGCTTTGGCACGGGATGCTTGCTGAATGATTTCAGCAGGCATCCAGGTACGGTTCCTGATGCTCGCCCTGCGTTCCCAAGTGGTTAATAGAAGAAAAAAAAAAGACACCACAAAAACTGTTCTGTTATGTTGCACTCCCAAAATGCTATTTTTTTGTTATTTCAAAAATAGTATTGGTAAAGGCATTTTTTTTCCGTTGGCATTTTTCCCCCCTCTGTTTTTCTTATGACAAGTCATGTGATTCTTTCATGTGATTTCTACTGAATTTCTATTGAAGAAATTGGAAAAACAAAACCCCAGAAAAAACACCAATGCTAAACCCACATGGTGTTTTTCTTGCTCCCATAGACCAGGGGTCTGCAACCTTTAAAGGAAACTCGACTACACGTCATTCTAGCTGGGCGGAGCGGCCGCCCGGCTCATGAATATTCATGAACTTATCCTCCTGGTCTAACTCTTTCTCGGTCTGGTGTGGAGGGCCGCGCATGCGCCGCGTTCCGTACACCCGGAAGCGGCGTTCTGCCCCCGGCTTCACTCAAGTTGCGGCCCTATACAAGTAAGAAGACGGGCTGCATAAGTGAAAAGCCGGGGGTGGGAGGAAGGGAGGGACGGAGGGTGTATTTATTCACAAACAGACCGAGAAAGAAGAATTAGACCAGGAGGAGAAGTTCATGAATATTCATGAGCCGGGCGGAAGCTCCGCCCAGCTAGAATGACGTGTGGCCGAGTCCCAGATGATAACACCTCCCACTGAGTCCCAAGCCAGGGAATAACAGAAAACTAAAAATATAGATATCTTAAGAAGCGCTGAACCATTTTTAACCAGGTAAGGAGCGTTTTAATCAGGATCACCCGCATTACAAACCTGTGTAACAGGTTTAGTGCGGGTGATTCTGATGACAGATTTCCTTTAAGACAAAAAGAGCCACTTGGACCCGTTTCCGAAGAAAAAAAAAACTGTGAGCCGCAAAACCATTGCGACATTTAAAACAAATATAACACTGCATATATTGTTTCTTACCTTAATGCTATATATACAGGATCATGCAGTCAGCTGTCAATCTGAAGAAAAAAAGGACTTTCACTTAACAATGTAAAATATATTTTTGCTGGTGTGGGCTTTTTTTGGGCCCAGGCCTGGGGTGGGCTGGGGAGAGGGGGGTTAATGCACTGGGGAGAGGGGGGTTAATGCTGCCGCGGGGAGAGGGGTTAACGCTACCGCTGCCATGGGGTGAGGGGTAACTTAACCCCTCACCCCATGGCAGCGGCAGCGTTAACCCCTCACCCTGCGGCAGCATTAACGCTGCTGCGGGGTGAGGGGTTAACGCCCCGCTGTCAAGTGAGTAATGTACTTTACATACTCACCAGCTCCTCGCGTGGCGTCTTCCTCTCCCTGCGGCGCTCCTCGACTGAGGCGCAGGCCGGCGACGTCACTGTCATGTGACGTTACATTGTCACATGACAGTGAGGATCCGCGCGGCCCCGGAAGAAGAGACTCCGCTCCGATGGCACCAGGGCAGGTAAGTAAACCGACGACGCAGTGACGGTGGCTCACAGGCTCAGATCATTCCGGGACACTGCATTGTCCCGGAATGAGGGTGACCGGGACCCGGGACAGACTCGCGGAGCCGCGGCAAAGGAGTAAAAGAGCCGCGGGTTGCCGACCCCTGCCATAGACTATGGGAGAGAAAACGAAGATTGAGCCGAGGTAAGTGCTCTCAAATCACCCAAGTGCAAGTAAAACGTGCAAGTGTTCACACAAAAAAATGTGCACGAGGGTGCGGTCCATTGCATGCCCTTCTCCAACAGGAGAGAGGCCCCACAACAAACCAAACCCTTCGCCCCTGGGCCAAAAGGCACCTGCAAGGTTCCAGGTACGATGTCCCCTTTCGCCGAAGGACCGAAAAGTGTTCCCGGCAAACAACTAGGCGTTAACCAGGCTGCCACCAAGGCATTATATGTGAGGGGCGCATGATGGGGGCATTATATGTGAGGGGCGCATGATGGGGGCATTATATGTGAGGGGCGCATGATGGGGGCATTATATGTGAGGGGCGCATAATGGGGGCATTATATGTGAGGGGCGCATGATGGGGGCATAATATGTGAGGAGCGTATGATGGCATTATATGTGAGGGGCGCATAATGGGGGCATTATATATGAGGGGCGCATGATGGGGGCATTATATATGAGGGGTGCATGATGGGGGCATTATATGTGAGGGGCGCATGATGGGGGCATTATATGTGAGGGGCGCATGATGGGGGCATTATATGTGAGGGGTGCATGATGGGGGCATTATATGTGAGGGGCGCATGATGGGGGCATTATATGTGAGGGGCGCATAATGGGGGCATTATATGTGAGGAGCGCATGATGGGGGCATTATATATGAGGGGTGCATGATGGGGGCATTATATATGAGGGGTGCATGATGAGGGCATTATATGTGAGGGGCGCATGATGGGGGCATTATATATGAGGGGCACATGATGGGGCATTATATATGAGGGGTGCATGATGGGGGCATTATATGTGAGGGGCGCATGATGGGGGCATTTTATGTGAGGGGCGCATGATGGGGGCATTATATGTGAGGGGTGCATGATGGGGGCATTATATATGAGGGGCGCATGATGGGGGCATTATATGTGAGGGGTGCATAATGGGGGCATTATATGTGAGGAGTGCATGATGGGGGCATTATATATGAGGGGTGCATGATGGGGGCATTATATATGAGGGGTGCATGATGGGGGCATTATATGTGAGGGGCGCATGATGGGAGCATTATATGTGAGGGGCGCATGATGGAGGCATTTATATGTGAGGGGCGTATGATAGGGGCATTATATGTGAGGGGCGCATGATGGGGGCATTATATGTGAGGGGCACATGATGGGGGCATTATATGTGTGGGGTGCATGATGGGGGCATTATATGTGAGGAGCGTATGATGGGGGCATTATATGTGAGGGGCGCATGATGGGGGCATTATATGTGAGGGGCGCATGATGGGGGCATTATATGTGAGAAGCACATGATGGGGATCATTTTTTGTGAGGGGCGCATGATGGGGGCATTATATGTGAGGGGCGCATGATGGGGGCATTATATGTGAGAAGCACATGATGGGGGCATTATATGTGAGGGGCGCATGATGGGGGCATTATATGTGAGAAGCACATGATGGGGGCATTATATGTGAGGGGCGCATGATGGGGGCATTATATGTGAGGGGTGCATGATGAGGGCATTATATGGGAAGGGCGCATGATGGGGGCATTATATGTGAGGAGCGTATGATGGGGGCATTATATGTGAGGAGCGTATGATGGGGGCATTATATGTGAGGGGCGCATGATGGGGGCATTATATGTGAGAAGCACATGATGGGGGCATTATATGTGAGGGGCGCATGATGGGGGCATTATATGTGAGGGGCGCATGATGGGGGCATTATATATGAGGGGTGCGTGATGGGGGCATTATATATGAGGGGCGCATGATGGGGGCATTATATATGAGGGGCACATGATGCGGGCATTATATGTGAGGGGCGCATGATGGGGGGATTATATATGAGGGGAGCATGATGGGGGCATTATATATGAGGGGTGCATGATGGGGGCATTATATGTGAGGGGCGCATGATAGGGGCATAATATGTGAGGAGCGTATGATGGCATTATATGTGAGGGGCGCATAATGGGGACATTATATATGAGGGGCGCATGATGGGGGCATTATATATGAGGGGTGCATGATGGGGGCATTATATGTGAGGGGCTCATGATGGGGGCATTATATGTGAGGGGCGCATGATGGGGGCATTATATGTGAGGGGCGCATGATGGGGGCATTATATGTGAGGGGCTCATGATGGGGGCATTATATGTGAGGGGTTCATGATGGGGGCATTATATGTGAGGGGCGCATGATGGGGGCATTATTTGTGAGGGGCGCATGTTGGGGGCATTTTATGTAAGGGGCGCATGATGGGGGCATTTATATGTGAGGGGCATATGATGGGGGCATAATATGTGAGGAGCGTATGATGGCATTATATGTGAGGGGCGCATAATGGGGACATTATATATGAGGGGCGCATGATGGGGGCATTATATATGAGGGGTGCATGATGGGGGCATTATATGTGAGGGGCTCATGATGGGGGCATTACATGTGAGGGGTGCATGATGGGGGCATTATATGTGAGGGGCTCATGATGGGGGCATTATATGTGAGGGGTTCATGATGGGGGCATTATATGTGAGGGGCGCATGATGGGGGCATTATTTGTGAGGGGCGCATGTTGGGGGCATTTTATGTAAGGGGCGCATGATGGGGGCATTTATATGTGAGGGGCATATGATGGGGCATTATATGCGAGGGGCGCATGATGCGGCATTATATGTGAGGGGCGCATGATGGGGGCATTATATGTGAGGGGCGCATGATGGGGGCATTATATGTGAGGGGCGCATGATGGGGCATTATATGTGAGGGGCGCATGATGGGGGCATTATATGTGAGGGGCGCATGATGGGGGCATTATATGTGAGGGGCGCATGATGGGGGCATCATATGTGAGGGGCGCATGATGGGGGCATCATATGTGAGGGGCGCATGATGGGGGCATTATATGTGAGGGGCGCATGATGGGGCATTATATGTGAGGGGCATATGATGGGGTCATTATATGTGAGTGGCGCATAATGGGGGGGCATTATATGTGAGGAGCGCATGATGGGGGCATTATATGTGAGGGGCGCATGTTGGGGGCATTATATGTGAGGGGCGCATGATGGAGGCATTTATATGTGAGGGGCGTGTGATAGGGGCATTATATGCAAGGGGCGCATGATGGGGGCATTATATGTGAGGGGCACATGATGGGGGCATTATATGTGTGGGGTGCATGATGGGGGCATTATATGTGAGGAGCGTATGATGGGGGCATTATATGTCAGGGGCGCATGATGGGGGCATTATATGTGAGGAGCGTATGATGGGGGCATTATATGTGAGGGGCGCATGATGGGGGCATTATATGTGAGAAGCACATGATGGGGATCATTATATGTGAGGGGCGCATGATGGGGGCATTATATGTGAGGGGCGCATGATGGGGGCATTATATGTGAGAAGCACATGATGGGGGCATTATATGTGAGGGGCGCATGATGGGGGCATTATATGTGAGAAGCACAAGATGGGGGCATTATATGTGAGGGGCGCATGATGGGGGCATTATATGTGAGGGGCGCATGATGGGGGAATTATATGTGAGGAGCGTATGATGGGGGCATTATATGTGAGGAGCGTATGATGGGGGCATTATATGTGAGGGGCGCATGATGGGGGCATTATATGTGAGAAGCACATGATGGGAGAATTATATGTGAGGGGCGCATGATTGGGGCATTATATGTGAGGGGCGCATGATGGGGGTATTATATGTGAGGAGCGTATGATGGGGGCATTATATGTGAGGGGCGCATGATGGGGGCATTATATGTGAGAAGCACATGATGGGGATCATTATATGTGAGGGGCGCATTATGGGGGCATTATATGTGAGGGGCGCATGATGGGGGCATTATATATGAGGGGCGCATGATGGGAGCATTATATGTGAGGGGCGCATGATGGGGGCATTATATGTGAGGGGCGCATGATGGGGGCATTATATGTGAGGGGCCCATGATGGGGGCATTATATGCGAGGGGCGCATGATGGGGGCATTATATGTGAGGGGTGCATGATGGGGGCATTATATATGAGGGGCGCATGATGGGGGCATTATATGTGAGGGGTCCATGATGAGGGCATTATATATGAGGGGCGCATGATGGGGGCATTATATATGAGGGGCGCATGATGCGGGCATTATATGTGAGGGGCGCATGATGGGGGCATTATATGTGAGAAGCACATGATGGGGGCATTATATGTGAGGGGCGCATGATGGGGGCATTATATGTGAGGGGCGCATGATGGGGGCATTATATGTGAGGAGCGTATGATGGGGGCATTATATGTGAGGAGCGTATGATGGGGGCATTATATGTGAGGGGCGCATGATGGGGGCATTATATGTGAGAAGCACATGATGGGAATCATTATATGTGAGCGGCGCATGATGGGGCATTATATGTGAGGGGCGCATGATGGTAGCATTATATATGAGGGGCGCATGATGGGAGCATTACGTGTGAGGGGCGCATGATGGGGGCATTATATGTGAGGGGCGCATGATGGGGGCATTATATGTGAGGGGTGCATGATGGGGGCATTATATATGAGGGGCGCATGATGGGGGCATTATATGTGAGGGGTGCATGATTGGGGCATTATATATGAGGGGCGCATGATGGGGGCATTATATATGAGGGGCGCATGATGGGAGCATTATATGTGAGGAGTGTATGATGGGGACATTATATGTGTGGGGCACATGATGGGGGCATTATATGTGAGGGGCGCATGAAGGGGGCATTATATGTGAGGGGCTCATGATGGGGGCATTATATGTGAGGGGCTCATGATGGGGGCATTATATGTGAGGGGCTCATGATGGGGGCATTATATGCGAGGGGCGCATGATGGGGCATTATATGTGAGGGGCGCATGATGGGGGCATTATATGTGAGGGGCGCATGATGGGGCATTATATGTGAGGGGCGCATGATGGGGGCATTATATGTGAGGGGCGCATGATGGGGGCATCATATGTGAGGGGCGCATGATGGGGGCATTATATGTGAGGGGCGCATGATGGGGGCATTATTTGTGAGGGGCATATGATTGGGGCATTATATGTGAGTGGCGCATAATGGGGGGGCATTATATGTCAGGGGCGCATGATGGGGGCATTATATGTGAGGGGCGCATGTTGGGGGCATTATATGTGAGGGGCGCATGATGGAGGCATTTATATGTGAGGGGCGTATGATAGGGGCATTATATGTGAGGGGCACATGATGGGGGCATTATATGTGTGGGGTGCATGATGGGGGCATTATATGTGAGGAGCGTTTGATGGGGGCATTATATGTGAGGGGCACATGATGGGGGCCTTATATATGTTGGGCGCATGATGGGGACATTATATGTAAGGGGTGCATGATGGGGGCATTATATGTGAGGGGTGAAGGATGGGGGCATTATATGTGTGGGGCGCATGATGGGGGCATTATATGTGTGGGGCGCATGATGGGGGCATTATATGTGAGGAGCGTATGATGGGGCATTATATGTGAGGAGCGTATGATGGGGGCATTATATGTGAGGGGTGCATGATGGGGGCATTATATGTGAGAAGCACATGATGGGGATCATTATATGTGAGGGGCGCATGATGGCATTATATGTGAGGGGCGCATGATGGGGGCATTATATGTGAGGGGCACATGATGGGGGCATTATATGTGAGGGGCGCATGATGGGGGCATTATATGTGAGGGGCGCATGATGGGGGCATTATATGTGAGGGGCGCATGATGGGGGCATTATATGTGAGGGGCGCATGATGGGGGCATTATATGTGAGGGGCGCATGATGGGGGCATTATATGTGAGGGGTGCATGACAGGGGCATTATATGTGAGGGGCGCATGATGGGGGCATTATATGTGAGTGGCGCATGATGGGGGCATTATATGTGAGCGGTGCATGATGGGGGCATTATATGTGAGGGGCGCATGATGGGGGCATTATATGTGAGGGGCACATGATGGGGGCATTATATGTGAGGGGCACATGATGGGGGCATTATATGTGAGGGGCACATGATGGGGGCATTATATGTGAGGGGCACATGATGGGGGCATTATATGTGAGGGGCACATGATGGGGGCATTATATGTGAGGGGCACATGATGGGGGCATTATATGTGAGGGGCACATGATGGGGGCATTATATGTGAGGGGCACATGATGGGGGCATTATATGTGAGGGGCGCATGATGGGGGCATTATATGTGAGGGGCGCATGATGGGGGCATTATATGTGAGGGGCACATGATGGGGGCATTATATGTGAGGGGCACATGATGGGGGCATTATATGTGAGGGGCGCACAATGGGGCATGATATGTGAGGGGCGCATGATGGGGGCATTATATGTGAGGGGCACATGATGAGGGCATTATATGTGAGGGGCACATGATGAGGGCATTATATGTGAGGGGCGCACAATGGGGCATTATATGTGAGGGGCACATGATAGGGGCATTATATGTGAGGGACACATGATGAGGGCATCATATGTGAGGGGCGCATGATGGGGGCATTATATGTGAGGAGCGTATGATGGGGGCATTATATGTGAGGGGCACATGATGGGGGCATTATTTGTGAGGGGCGCATGAAGGGGGCATTATATGTGAGGGGCGCATGATGGGGGCCTTATATATGTTGGGCGCATGATGGGGACATTATATGTAAGGGGTGCATGATGGGGGCATTATATGTGAGGGGTGAAGGATGGGGGCATTATATGTGTGGGGCGCATGATGGGGGCATTATATGTGTGGGGCGCATGATGGGGGCATTATATGTGAGGAGCGTATGATGGGGCATTATATGTGAGGAGCGTATGATGGGGGCATTATATGTGAGGGGTGCATGATGGGGGCATTATATGTGAGAAGCACATGATGGGGATCATTATATGTGAGGGGCGCATGATGGCATTATATGTGAGGGGCGCATGATGGGGGCATTATATGTGAGGGGCACATGGTGGGGGCATTATATGTGAGGGGCGCATGATGGGGGCATTACATGTGAGGGGCGCATGATGGGGGCATTATATGTGAGGGGCGCATGATGGGGGCATTATATGTGAGGGGTGCATGATGGGGGCATTATATGTGAGGGGCGCATGATGGGGGCATTATATGTGAGGGGCGCATGATGGGGGCATTATATGTGAGCGGTGCATGATGGGGGCATTATATGTGAGGGGCGCATGATGGGGGCATTATATGTGAGTGGCGCATGATGGGGACATTATATGTGAGGGGCGTATGATGGGGGCATTATATGTGAGGGGCGTATGATGGGGCATTATATGTGAGGGGTGCATGATGGGGGCATTATATGTGAGGGGCACATGATGGGGGCATTATATGTGAGGGGCACATGATGGGGGCATTATATGTGAGGGGCACATGATGGGGGCATTATATGTGAGGGGCACATGATGGGGGCATTATATGTGAGGGGCACATGATGGGGGCATTATATGTGAGGGGCACATGATGGGGGCATTATATGTGAGGGGCACATGATGGGGGCATTATATGTGAGGGGCACATGATGGGGGCATTATATGTGAGGGGCACATGATGGGGGCATTATATGTGAGGGGCGCATGATGGGGGCATTATATGTGAGGGGCGCATGATGGGGGCATTATATGTGAGGGGCACATGATGGGGGCATTATATGTGAGGGGCACATGATGGGGGCATTATATGTGAGGGGCGCACAATGGGGCATTATATGTGAGGGGCGCATGATGGGGGCATTATATGTGAGGGGCACATGATGAGGGCATTATATGTGAGGGGCACATGATGAGGGCATTATATGTGAGGGGCGCACAATGGGGCATTATATGTGAGGGGCACATGATAGGGGCATTATATGTGAGGGACACATGATGAGGGCATATGTGAGGGGCGCATGATGGGAGCATTATATGTGAGGAGCGTATGATGGGGGCATTATATGTGAGGGGCACATGATGGGGGCATTATTTGTGAGGGGCGCATGAAGGGGGCATTATATGTGAGGGGCGCATGATGGGGGCATTATATGTGAGGGGCGCATGATGGCATTATATGTGAGGGGCGCATGATGGGGGCATTATATGTGAGGGGCGCATGATGGCATTATATGTGAGGGGCGCATGATGGGGGCATTATATGTGAGGGGCACATGATGGGGGCATTATATGTGAGTGGCGCATGATTGGGGCATTACATGTGAGGGGCGCATGATGGGGGCATTATATGTGAGGGGCGCATGATGGGGGCATTATATGTGAGGGGCGCATGATGGGGGCATTATATGTGAGGGGCGCATGATGGGGGCATTATATGTGAGGGGCGTATGATGGGGGCATTATATGTGAGGGGCGCATGATGGGGGCATTATATGTGAGGGGCGCATGATGGGGGCATTATTTGTGAGCGGTGCATGATGGGGGCATTATATGTGAGGGGCGCATGATGGGGGCATTATATGTGAGTGGCGCATGATGGGGACATTATATGTGAGGGGCGTATGATGGGGGCATTATATGTGAGGGGCGTATGATGGGGCATTATATGTGAGGGGTGCATGATGGGGGCATTATATGTGAGGGGCACATGATGGGGGCATTATATGTGAGGGGCACATGATGGGGGCATTATATGTGAGGGGCACATGATGGGGGCATTATATGTGAGGGGCACATGATGGGGGCATTATATGTGAGGGGCACATGATGGGGGCATTATATGTGAGGGGCACATGATGGGGGCATTATATGTGAGGGGCACATGATGGGGGCATTATATGTGAGGGGCACATGATGGGGGCATTATATGTGAGGGGCGCATGATGGGGGCATTATATGTGAGGGGCGCATGATGGGGGCATTATATGTGAGGGGCACATGATGGGGGCATTATATGTGAGGGGCACATGATGGGGGCATTATATGTGAGGGGCGCACAATGGGGCATTATATGTGAGGGGCGCATGATGGGGGCATTATATGTGAGGGGCACATGATGAGGGCATTATATGTGAGGGGCACATGATGAGGGCATTATATGTGAGGGGCGCACAATGGGGCATTATATGTGAGGGGCACATGATAGGGGCATTATATGTGAGGGACACATGATGAGGGCATCATATGTGAGGGGCGCATGATGGGAGCATTATATGTGAGGAGCGTATGATGGGGGCATTATATGTGAGGGGCACATGATGGGGGCATTATTTGTGAGGGGCGCATGAAGGGGGCATTATATGTGAGGGGCGCATGATGGGGGCATTATATGTGAGGGGCGCATGATGGCATTATATGTGAGGGGCGCATGATGGGGGCATTATATGTGAGGGGCACATGATTGGGGCCCAGCCTCACCCAGCCGCTACTTCCAGTGGCCCCCAGATAATTTGAGTTTGAGACCCCTGGTCTAGATAATTAAGGCTGGTTATGCTGGGACTTCTTGTTCCACATCTGCACTGCACACCATATTTAGACTGATCTGATAAATCTGAAATTCCCTATAAAATGCTGCATATGGTGACACAGAATATGGACACATTGGTTTCCCCACATGCTGGTGGAGAATAAAATGTGAACTTTCCCTTAATCCTGCTGTAAACGTGATTGTCCGTCATGTTCCCCTCATACAGGGAATACTGGGTATTGCAGTCCTAATGCAATCCCCCTTCTCCCTTCTCCCAGCTAAACTACTACAAATCCCACAATTCCCAGAATGATATTATTCAACATCACTTCCTCTCAGAATCCTATTTGACTGCAAGGTATGGGCTGAACTGCTTTGTTAGATGAGTGTTTGTGTGTGTGTAGTCTATGTATTTGTATGTGCTCACATACCCTCCATCATGTTACATGACAGCTAGATGACTGTGTGTGTGTATGGAAATAAAGACTGGGAGGCTGCACATCCGCAGAGGTGTCTGGGTGCTTGGATTCAGGCACATGAGAAGAAGATGCAGAATGTTCACATAATAGGATTGGACGTTTTATGCATGCGGTTTTATTTGGGATTTTTCATGCAATGTTTCACTCTGCTTAGAGTACTCGTAATAATTCATCATTTTTGCATAATCGCTTTAAATAGTTTTTTTTCTTCTCCTCAATAAAATAAAAATCATATCTGTATTATGCTCATTAGATAGATTGCTGGTGGTCATTTACTGTGGTACTTACAGGAAATGTCTTCTCAGAAAATCACCTATTGTTTAAACGTTCACGTTTTTAAAGATTTTAAGAAAGTTAAACATATCTTTTATTTTTTTATTAATTTTTTCTGTTTTACTATCTATATTTTAAAATAATCAGTAAATGTGGCATTTTTTTTTGTCTGGCCATTAGACTAAAAAGGGTATTCCGTGATTTTTTTATTTTTTTTATTTGACTATGCTACAGGGGCTGTAAAGTGAGTATAGTTCATAATATAGTTTCTGTACCTGTGTGTGATGGTGGTCTCGCAGTTCTTCTGGTATTTTCCCCCAATATTTATTTTTAACAGCATACAAAATTATTCAGGTCTTCCCAGGTTGCAGTGCGGCCGAGACATGACATCTCTAACAAAGGGAGCCGGTCCTGCTTCAATGGGTGGAGCGACCACTGGGTGGGATAGAGATTATTCTGCAATTAATTGTATTTTTGCAACAGCTGGAGGCACCCTGGTTAGAAAACACTGGTCTTTCGAATGGAATGCAGCTCATTTGTGTTTTAACGGGTGGGGTGGCTGATGTCTGAGAAGGAGGAAATTGGCTTCAAATTTCCAAAATAGGAACTATGGGATTTTTAGTTTGAAAGAACTAACTCCAACAGGAAATAACCAGTTTCCAAAAAATAGCCACAGTGTTATGGTAATCTCACAACATTTAGCCCCAAGACAAGCAAAGATCCTTCCTAAGCATGGCTAGGTAAGTACTAAATCACCTTATTGAGGATAACCCCTTTAAAACTAGGCTGAGATCTCCTGTTCTGTCTATAATCATAAAGAGGAGGCTGCTGGAAAGTGTTCTGTACATCACTACAGTGAAAAGTGACACCAGTAGATAGTGAAGGCAGACAATAGCTTAAAGCGCAACTGTCATGGAAATTATACCCCCAGACTAATAACATGACAGTATAGATGATGATACGTGTAATGCAGCTGTACTTTTGGCTGCTCTTTATCACTCTTTATCGGCCAGAAAATAGTTTTATCCTGCGGTCAGCAACAGTCTGATAGGCGTGGCTGGGGATCGTAATGCCCCATCTCTTCCACACCTATCCCCTGTAAGTGCCCGTACTCCTCTTCTTTTTTCTCATGGTGCCGGTGTGAGGTGAGAGGAGACGCGCTGCTTCTGCTTTCACTACAGGCAGGCGCACTGAGCTGGCGGCAGACAACGGGAGCGAGCTCTGTGCCTCTAGTGAAAGCAGAAGCAGCGCGTCTCCGGCACCATGAGAAGAAAGAAGAGGAGTACGGGCACTGTATATCATATAACATAAAGATGCACATTATATGTATAGGCTCAGTGGAGTCACGCCGGCCCGCACATCATGGACATTGGGGGGTGGGGACCTGTGTGTCAATCACACGGTGGTCCAGCGCTCACTTACAGGGAATAGGCGTGGCGGAGGTGGGGCATTACGATCCCCAGCCACGCCTATCCGACTGTTGCTGACCGCAGGATAAAACTATTTTCTGGCCGATAAAGAGTGATAAAGAGCAGCCAAAAGTACAGCTGCATTACACGTATCATCATCTATACTATCATGTTATTAGTCTGGGGGCATAATTTCCATGACAGTTGCGCTTTAAAGCGTTACTTTCCTTAGAAACAACTTTTTTCCATTTATTATTTCCTTAAAAACTAAGCATTTCCTAATATACTTCATTAAAAAAAATTTATTGCTAAAGATGTGAAAAGAGCATTTTAAGAAATGGCCACTAGGGGGTCTCTGTCTTTTTAATTTCACAAACGAACCCTGAAAATTAAGTCTTTTTGGTCCATCAAAAAATATTATATCCATTCTGTGCCTAAGAGCATAGACAAGATGTAGACAGCTTGCAGCCTTTATAAAAAGAAGCATTTCCATGCACAGTGACAAACAATACAAGGTGCTAAACTATAATTTTTATGGTCATTTTATGAACTTATTTCTTGTGTATTTGCACCATATAGGTTTCACATGGCTGCTTAAGGGTTATAAAAAGCATGTGTTTTGGTTACAAAGCTGTGAAAATTAAAAAATCTTTATTTTTTGAAACAAAATGCATTTATTTCTTCTGTTCTATTATATAGATCATGCATTTAGGCAGAAAACTTTGCAAATGTAAAAATGTTTGTGCAGACCTCAAGGGAGGGGGGAGGAGCTCATCATACTCCAGGGGAAATGCACCCTCCCCCCAACCTCTCAGAGAAATTCAGTATTACAGTAATACATAGATTAAAATGTGTTTTACATATTAACACATGCATAGTATTATGCATACAGGTCTAATTTAAGCATTTTTTTTAAAAATGTTCCTACTAATGACAGTATTGCTTTAAGCTCAGAGTTCAGCCTCCCCCTCCTCTGCTAATGAATTCTGTACAGCTCACAGAACATGCCCAGAAGCCTTTACCATTTAAATTAATGTGACAGCTCTAAATGCTGTTAAAAACACCTTACTCAAGATGGCTACCCCATAATAATGTACAAAAAATGAAATAAAAAAAATTACAGTGGCGGCGTCCGGAACACGGAAGCTTGAAGCTTCTGCATTCGTGATGTCATGCCACGCCCCCTCCATTTATGTCTATAGAAGGGGGTTGATGGCTAGTACATAGCCCTCACGCCTCCTCCCATAGACGTGAATGGAGAGGGCGTGGCGGCTTGTATCGCCAGTCATCGGCCACGGAGTGGAGTTCGCTCTGTGCACCCAATGACAGGGGTGCTGCTGCGGAGATCACGGGGGTCCCCGGAATAGGGGATAAGATGTTTTCAGCGTAGTCTCCTTTTAAGTATATTCAACACTAATATTTCAGTATGAAGCACATTTTTTTATAAGCCATATATACTGTTTTATTTTTTTCAGGGCACTACCCTCAACTAGAATTAAAGCAGTAAATTTAAAGTGTCCTTAACAAAAAAAAAAAAAAAAGCTTTTGACGTCCGAAGGACACATCCTAAGTTTTTATTAGTCAGAGCCTACGTGCTTAGACTCTGACCAATGATGAGAACAAACAAGAAGATAAGCGCACAGCCCTATGATAGGGATACACCATAAGGGTAGGGTCACTCCTGTGACATCCACAGCGTGAAATATACTGCGCATGCTCTGAGGGCAGTCACGAGAGCAAGCTTCCTGCTGCTGTTGGGTGGCTCTGTGTGTCTGCTTGTTACTGCCAGTGGGAAATCCACCATTACGAGCAGACACGCAGAGCTACCTGGCCGCAGCAGGGAGCTCGCTCTTGTGACTGCTGTTGGCGCATCCGCAGTGTAAAATACATTGTGCATGAGCTTCATGTAACTCTACCCTAAGGGCAGATTTGATTATAAACTTGCAGGATGGTTCCCGCTGGGAGTTTAAATGGGGGTGGGCTCTCTGCGGCACATTTTTAGGAGTGGAATTTCTGCTACTGGAAATTTGCTGCAGACTCCATTGCAGTCAATGGGGTCTGTGGCAATTTTTCTGCTGCCAAAAATCTACCCTGGAGAGCCCACCGCCATTTAAACTCCCAGCAGGAAACATGCTGCGAGTTTACAATCAAATCTGCCTGTGTGAACAAGCCCCTAGGGTGGGGTCACACATGCTGTATTTTGCTGCATATTCCCTTCTGTGTATTTTCCTACCCAGTGAAGTCAATGGGTAGCAAAATCAGCTTTGCATTTTGCTACCCATTTGGGGAGATTTATCAAAACCTGTGCAGAGGAAAAGTTGCCCAGTTGCCCATAGCAACCAATCAGATCGCTTCTTTCATTTTTAACAAACAGTATTTTCCAAACAGTGAGCCTCCGTCTGTTGCAAAACTACAACTCTCAGCATGCCCAGACAGTCAACAGATGTCCGGGCATGCTGGGGGTTGTAGTTTTTCAAGAGCTGGAGACACACTGTTTGGAAAACACTGTTTTAAAGGGGTACTCCGCTGAATCAAGGTGCTGTGTTAACTAGTAGCACCACATATAGCAGGAGAAATGCTCTGCACCCAATGTACTTATTGCCGATAAACCTAACTTTGCTGTGTCCTTCTTCTAGGTGTCATACCTGCAGCTTCAAAGTCACAAAATGAAAAAGGAAAAGAAGAATTTCACTGAGAGGATCTTGAATCACGCCCTGGGAATCATTTACTTGCTGACGGGAGAGGTGAAGAATTTAATAAAATACCTTAAAGGGGTACTCCGCTGCTCAGCATTTGGAACAAACTGTTCCGAACGCTGGAGCCAGGAGCTCGTGATGTCATAGCCTTGCCCCCCTCATGATGTCACGCCCTGCCCCCTCAATGCAAGTCTATGGGAGTGGGCGTGACAGCTGTCACGCCCCCTCCCATAGACTTGCATTGAGGGAGCGGGCGTGATGTCATGAGGAGGCGGGGCTATTATGTCACGAGCTCCCGGCTCCAGCGTTCGGAACACTTTGTTCCAAACGCTGAGCAGCGGAGTACCCCTTTAAGGCTAGGTTCATAGTGCGGAATCTCCGGACAGAAAATTTCCACCTGGAGATTGCGAGTGCGGCCAGCGCTGACTGAATCAGGACCGCGCGGACACTGCTGTCTCCAATGTGTTCCGCGAGCAAATTCCGTTTAACAAATTCCGAAGTGTGAATTTAGTGAACGGAAACCCATTCACTATACAGTACATTTTAGTAAGCGGAATTTCTGCCTGCAATTTCAAAGCGGAAATTCCTTAGTGTGAGCCTAGCCTAATATGCATTCCTAGGCCTTCATGGCATGTGCCCTATTCAGGGCTTATATACACTATAGTGTGTAAACACAGCCTTATTGTTTAATGTTTTACATTCATTTATACCTAAATTGTCTCTTTTTTATTGATTAGGAATATGTCATCGTAAAGAAGAATTCTCCTCACAACGCCTCCCACCTGCTAACTGGAGAGGTAAGTATTGAGGTTGCGTACCCTGTGTTGCTGTGAAGATTTAGCCAAAGAGTTAAAAAAAAAAAAAAAAAAAAAAAGATATTCCCCGTTGTAGAGATTTCGCTATCACAAGGTTTTGTTTTGTAAGGAAGTTTGTTTAAACCTTTGATTAAAACTTTTGCATTTTAGGTGCCAATAAAATGTGGGGATATCTCTATATACTTCTCAATGGAAGAATGGGACTTCATAGAGGAACATAAGGATCTCTATCAGGAAGTAGCATTGAAGACTTCAAAGATAGTACGTTCGTCTGAAGTCTTAGAAGATGTGTTTGCAGGTGAGTAAACTGTTCTCAACAATACCTGTGTGACAGTGGTCTGAATAGTATAGGATGAAGAAAGGATGAATCCAGCGCTGACCTCATGCGATTCAATTCTTTATGAAAGCACCGACAGATACAGAATAAAAGTGACGCGTTTCAGCCAGGTAACCTAGCCTTACTCATACAGTCACGCAGTATGAGTAAGGCTAGGAAACCTGGCTGAAACGCGTCACTTTTATTCTGTATCTGCCGGTGCTTTAATAAAGACTTGAATCAAGACTTGAATTTTTTTTTTTTTTTTGTTTGAACAGGTTGTCTGCACTCTTCCCCACCCCCTCAGCCCAACCCTATATAAGTAGTAGTTAGCTACACAAGGGCCTTTTCTTTCCTGGCAGCCTACCAGTCTGACTGGGAGAGCATGGTAAGTGTGCTATTATACCTTGTTCACACTGGTGTGGTGCAGTGCGGCGTCCGTTGCTGCCGTGTCTGCGGGTAGGTGCGACCCATGGACTGGTTTGAGTGGCATTGGGGCCGCTCTGCCAGTGGGTCGATCCCCCTGTGGGCACTGGTGTCGCAGCGGTGGTGGTCGCCGCCCAGTGCTACGCCATTTTATGCTAGGGACTTTAGGGACCCACTCTAAATAGGTGGCCTTGACGTGGCCAGTGGACTTGTACTTTTTGATCAAAACGTATATACTAACAACCTGTTAGTTTTTGAAATTATGCTGAGAAGCAATTAGATCATAGTGCAAGATTGTAGATGTGCGACCATGTCTGTTTTCTACCTGAATTCACAAAGACTTGAATCACATGAGGTCTGCGCTGGATTCATCCTTTCTTCATCCTATTCTACTAGTGTTGGGTTGCACCGATCCGAACATGGGCTGATGGCATATTTGGGGTGATCTGATGAATGCTGCTATTTTACAGTGGTCTGAGTAGTGGTTTGTGTAAGGCCAGGTGCCTCTGGCCGAAACGCGTCACCTCCATGCTTACCTACTGTACTGTGTGCTATCCTCTATAATCTATTGATATATATATATATATATATATATATGCCATTTTATCATTGAGAAAGAGACAGTGCTAGTCTTGAAACGCGTTTGTGGCTTAATAAATGAACAGTCTCACAATTCAACGTGTACTGTGAAATCTTTGAACACGGATTGCGCCGTTGAAACCCAGATCCTTTTTTGAAGTTTCTTCTACCATTGTATCCTTTGATCGGCGTGGGTGGCTGCACCGTGCCTACACGCTATAAGAGGTGGTTGTACCTAACACACAACCCCAAAAGGTGAGCATAACCGCCTCATTACTGCATTCAGCACTCCCATAAGAAGCTCTGCTATCTTTTGCAAAGATACAGCCCTCCTATCATCTATAATAAATGCATGTTTTAGCTTTGAGCTGCTGCACTGGACTGACATTTCTTCTTCTATCTCATATTATCGGTGAGGTCCACACCTGTCCTTGACGCAGCAGGCCATGCTGGGAGAGCTAACTTTTCCTTTCTCCTAGATTGATTTGCTACAGAAAAATCTGCAGCAAAATCTGTTTTTTGGTATGAATTTTGTTCCAGATGGGCATTCCGCAGCAGCAGAGTCCCATTGATTTCAATAGCATTCTGCTGCACTGTTCACATGGCAGAATTTGTGCTGCTTTAAAAACCTTAATTCCGGCATCTGCAAAAACATTGAACCTTTTCATTGTTTTTGCACATTCCACAAGGAAATAGATTGCCATCTATAAGACGCCACATTTCCGAGCCGTCCTAGCGCTGGCATGTTCTACCTGCAATCCACTGTCTGTGGAATGTCAGCATGGAAGTTTTCCGTGTGGACATTCTGCCGTGGGAACATACCCTAAAGCAATTTCGTGTGCATTTGTGCACTAAACAGATTTAGGGTACGATCACACGTACATAATATGCTGCTAATTATGTTACTAATAAGTTACTATTATGTTGCAGTTATTCCGCAGTGAGTTTCAATGGGGGGGTGGGTTCTCTGTGGGAGATTTTTGGTAGCAGAATTTCTGGAATGGGGTCTGTGGCAGATTTTTTGCAGCTGATTTTCCACTGACTGAATCTACAGCGGAGAGCCTTCCCTCATTTAAAGGGGTTGTGCGCTGCCCTAACTTTCGGAGCTCCGCTCACAGTGTCCGGAAGTTCATTACTCCGAACGCTGTGTGCGGGCTTCCGTGTTCGCGGGCTCCGGGCATGACGTCTCGCCCGGCCCCTCGTGATGTCTCGCCCGCCCCCTCAACGAAAGTCTATGGGAAGGGGGCACGACCGCTATCACGCCACCTTCCCATAGACTTTGGTAGAGGGGGCGAGCGTGACGTCACGAGGGGCCGGGCGTGACGTCACGCCCGGCAGCCGCGAACACGGAAGCCCGCACACAGCGTTTGGAGTAATGAACGTCCGGACGCTGTGAGCGGAGCTCCGAAATTCAGGGCAGCGCACAACCCCTTTAAACCCGCTGGGATCTCACAATAAAATCAGCCCATGTGAGTCCTTAGGGTATGTTCATATGAGTGGCTATAGAAGCAAGTTTGGAGCAAGTTACCTGCTGCGAGTTTAAACCGCTGTAAGTTTTCCAGCTGCTGCGGATTTTCTGCTGTGACTTATACTCACAGCGGGAAACACGCTTCTAAATCCTCCTGTGTGTACCCTAAGGCTACGTATCCACTTGTTTGTTTGTTTTTTTAAACGCCACAAATGCTGCACTATGTTTTTTTTTTCTTTTTGGTGAAAAAATGCTGAGGCCAGATATTAGCTGCAGGTCAATAGGGGTTTATGAAATGCCAAACCCACTTGACGTTTCTTTAATCCTGATGTTTTTCAGCACTTTTGGGCTCAGCGGGCAAATTTCCAAATCACAGCATTTTGAGACTAAAGCTTTTTTTTATTTTTTTAATAAAATCTTGGCGTTTCTCTCCTATAGAAGTCTATGGGAATGCATAAACCTCGTTAAAAACTCAATGTGGGGTTTGCATTGGCATTTAAAATTTTTTTTTTTTATATTACAGAATTAAATAAAAAGGGTAGGCACATGAATAATTGCTAAAGGAGAAAAAAAACAAGTTTCCACACAAAAGAAAAAATGGCAAAATTCCGATTCTGGCGTTCTCAGATATAATCGACATGTCTATTCTTTCTGCGGATTCCGCTCGGAAATGCATTGCTGTCTATGACATTTTCGGACGAGTGTACATAACTAACTGTAGATTTTCCATGCAGACATTTGTATGGCAGATCTGCAGCAAAATAAATTACCAAACTCATATACACACAGTGAACATTTTTCTGACTGAAATTCACCTGTGATGATTCTCTGTCACCGACAGAAGATGTGACTGAAAGGAGAAACAATCCGCAGGTAGAAGTTACCGTATATACTCGAGTAAAATTTATTATAGACATTGGGGAAGATTTATTAAAACCTGTCCAGAGGAGAAGTTGCTGAGTTGCCCATAGCAACCAATCAGATCACTTCTTTCATTTTTAACAAGGCCTCTGCAAAATGAAAGTAGCGATGTGATTGGTTGCTATGGGCAACTGGTCAACTTTTCCTCTGGATGGGTTTTGATAAATCTCCCCCTATAAGTGTAGGGTGGGAAATACATCATCCCCCCTGTCATCATCCCCCCGTCATCATCCAGACCCCCGTCATTAACACCCCCGTCATCATCACCCTGTCATCATCCCCCCCCCCTTCATCATCACCGCCTGTCAATCCCTTCATCAGTCAGCCATCAGCTGTCCCGGCATGCTGGGAGTTGTAGTTTTGCAACATCTGGAGGTCCGCAGGTTGAAGACCACTGCGGCCTTCGTCATCATCCAGACCCCCCTTTAGTTTTCTACTCACCTTCCCTCGGTGGGAAGGAAGGGTGAGCTGGTCCGGTGCCATCTATGCTGCAGGGACCGTCCGTTGGGGAGGGTTAGTCGTTCCGGGCTGTCCATCTTCACCGTGAGGCCCTTTTCTCCGCTCCAGGCCGGCCCCGGACTAGTGACGTTGCCTTGACGATGACGCACAGGGACGTTCATGCGCAGGGACACTGCGCACGGACGTCCCTGTGCGTCGTTGTCAAGGCAACGTCACTAGTCCAGGGCCGGTCAGATGATGACGAAGGCCGCAGTGGTCTTCAACCTGCGGACCTCCAGATGTTTCAAAACTACAACTCCCAGCATGCCCGGACAGCCGATGGCTGTCCGGGCATGCTGGGAGTTGTAGTTTTGTAACATCTGGAGGTCCGCAGATTGAAGACCACTGAGAAGGGATTGACTCGAGTATAAGCCGAGGGGGGCGTTTTCAGGAAGGAAAATCGTGCCGAAAAACTCGGCTTATACTCGAGTATATACGATACTCACAAGATCGGTTCAGGTTGGTGATAATTTATCTATTTAGAAACCTGTCTGCAGAATGGGAGTTTATATTTTTATATTGCAGACTTGTCGTGGATTTCCCCATTGATATCAATGGGATGTAAAAATCTGCAGCAAATCTGTAGCATTTCTTCATCAGTTCCATAGCAAACCTGCACCAATATCTGCACAGATTTTCATGTCGATTTTTTCCGCAAGTCTATCTAGTGTCCATTTATCCTTAGTGTCCACATTTATGTTTATAACTTCATTTTGATTTTTTTTTTTATAGTAAATTCATAACTTCATATTACAATTAACAGATGGTCCTGAACACGATGACGCTCCGTCACTGACGGAGGATGTGACTGAAAGGAGAAACAATCAGCAGGTAGAAGGGACTCACAAGATCTCTTCAGGTTGGTGATAATTTATCTTTTTAGGAACCTAATAAATAAAGGATAGGTTCATCTTTGGTGCGCCCACTCTTATATTTTAGAAAGGTTTCTATACTGTATTTTAGCAGTTTGTCCTTGGTAATAGGTTTTATGCCATATGTTTTAGTTACTCTACCAGACATTTTTACGGACAAACCGGAGACATCACTAGACGGTGAAAAAGTACAGTGCGAAACCAATGAAAATGACATTTTGCAAGTGGAAGTTGATTCAGAGACCTATATAGGTAAGTTCCTCTAAAGGTCCACAAAGTCAGGGTAAAGAAAGGCAACTCTGGTTTTCCCAGGTCCACACTTTTTACTTACAACACCTTCGGCATGGTCTACAATTGTAAAATGGATGTGTATGTTTTATGTAGGTGAATATTACCATAGACATATATCTGAAGCAGAGGAACACTTGGCAAGAATTCGGGAGAAGGAAATCCATGGTGATACTTGGGCAGGTAAGCAAGTATCCTACAGGGGGCTTCTTGTTCATATTGCATGCCCTAAGCAAAAATAAATAGAGCTTTTTGGCATGTTATATGCCATCTCTAGAGGTAGCCAAACATGAGATAGCTGTCAGCTGAACACTTGTGTGACGAACAACTATCTCTCCAGATCATCTGTTATGATGGATACACATTTTCGCTTAGCTTAGATGAGCGCTCATATGTTCTGAATAGAGTAGCAGTAAGCCTCTGCCAAACTCTGCTAGTGACATCTTAGCTTCCTTGTCTTCATCTGTCGGAGAAGAGTCGAAAGGCCCCCCATACACATAAGATGGTTGGCCAGTCCAACTCACACATGTTCTGGTCCCCAGTGCAATCCTCTTCCTGTTTCTGGGGCTCGACATGTTATGTTGCAGCTCAGTGTATCCATATATACACATGATGGGGAAATTCAATTATTAGACAAGACAGTTAATAAAGAGTATCCCATAGGGCAATCACTCATGAATCAGCAGGTATTTCCTTTCTGCTTCTTTATTTTCTTAAAGGAAAACTGTCAGATATTTTCTCCTGCACTATCCTCAGTACTGGTGGATAGTGCGGGAGACGCTGATTAAAACAAGCCCTACCTTACCCGGATCCGCCCGGCCGTTCGCCCGCAATTGTAGTTTTATTCTATGTGTATATCTTGCTGTAACTGGCACGGGCGGGGCTTCTGCAGATTAACTGGCACTGACGTCAGTGCCACTTATGAATATTCATCCCCCCTCCCTTCAGTTAGGAGCGGCGAAGACAGGGAGAGCTGGAGGGAGGGGGGATGAATATTCATAAGCGGCGCTGATGTCAGTGCCAGTTAACCTGCAGAAGCCACGCCCTTGCCAGTTACAGCAAGATGTACACACAGAATAAAACTACAATTGCGGGCAAACGGCTGGGTGGATCTGGGTAAGGTAGGGCTCATTTTAATCAGCATCTTCCGCACTATTCACCAATACTGTGGATAGTGCGAGAGAAAATATCTGACAGTTTTCCTTTAAAGACGATATGTTCTTTACAAAAGAGTAAATACAGACATGGCATGCTGCAGTCTTTGCTTACGTCCGACTCTCCCAGCCATGGATGTGACATGTGGTGTGGAGGACATGTCTACAGTGTCCATTTTAAGACATCGTCAGTCATCAGACGTAACTCCGTCCTCCGTAGGGTGAAACGGCGTCCCACCTCCTCCCTCAGACCAATCGCCATCAGCCGCAACTCCGTCTTCCCTCAGGTGAAACAGCGTCCCGCCTCCTCCCTCGGACCAATCGCCGTCAGTCGTCAGCTGCAACTACGCACTCCGTCATGTGAAACGGCGTCCCGCCTCCTCCCTCACACCAATCACCGTTGTTACGCCGAGCGCTCCGGGTCCCCGCTCCTCCCCGGAGCGCTCGCTACACTCTCCCCACTGCAGCGCTCCGGTCAGATCCACTGACCCGGGGCGCTGCGATTCCGCTTCCAGCCGGGATGCGATTCGCGATGCGGGTAGCGCCCGCTCGCGATGCGCACCCCGGCTCCCGTACCTGACTCGCTCTCCCTCGGTCCTGTCCCGGCGCGCGCGGCCCCGCTCCCTAGGGCGCGCGCGCGCCGGGTCTTTGCGATTTAAAGGGCCACTGCGCCGCTGATTGGCGCAGTGATTCCAATTAGTGTGTTCACCTGTGCACTTCCCTATATCACCTCACTTCCCCTGCACTCCCTTGCCGGATCTTGTTGCCATCGTGCCAGTGAAAGCGTTTCCTTGTGTGTTCCTAGCCTGTGTTCCAGACCTCCTGCCGTTGCCCCTGACTACGATCCTTGCTGCCTGCCCCGACCTTCTGCTACGTCCGACCTTGCTTCTGTCTACTCCCTTGTACCGCGCCTATCTTCAGCAGCCAGAGAGGTGAGCCGTTGCTAGTGGATACGACCTGGTCACTACCGCCGCAGCAAGACCATCCCGCTTTGCGGCGGGCTCTGGTGAAAACCAGTAGTGACTTAGAACCGATCCACTAGCACGGTCCACGCCAATCCCTCTCTGGCACAGAGGATCCACTACCTGCCAGCCGGCATCGTGACAGTAGATCCGGCCATGGATCCCGCTGAAGTTCCTCTGCCAGTTGTCGCTGACCTTACCACGGTGGTCGCCCAGCAGTCACAACAGATAGCGCAACAAGGCCAACAGCTGTCTCAACTGACCGTTATGCTACAGCAGTTACTACCACAGCTTCAGCAGTCATCTCCTCCGCCAGCTCCTGCACCTCCTCCGCAGCGAGTGGCCGCTCCTGGTCTACGCCTATCCTTGCCGGATAAATTTGATGGGGACTCTAAGTTTTGCCGTGGCTTTCTTTCCCAATGTTCCCTGCATCTGGAGATGATGTCGGACCAGTTTCCCACTGAAAGGTCTAAGGTGGCTTTCGTAGTCAGCCTTCTGTCTGGAAAAGCCCTGTCTTGGGCCACACCGCTCTGGGACCGCAATGACCCCGTCACTGCCTCTGTACACTCCTTCTTCTCGGAAATCCGAAGTGTCTTTGAGGAACCTGCCCGAGCCTCTTCTGCTGAGACTGCCCTGTTGAACCTGGTCCAGGGTAATTCTTCCGTTGGCGAGTATGCCGTACACTTCCGTACTCTTGCTTCAGAATTATCCTGGAATAATGAGGCCCTCTGCGCGACCTTTAAAAAAGGCCTATCCAGCAACATTAAAGATGTTCTGGCCGCACGAGAAATTCCTGCTAATCTACATGAACTCATTCACCTAGCCACTCGCATTGACATGCGTTTTTCCGAAAGGCGTCAGGAGCTCCGCCAAGATATGGACTCTGTTCGCACGAGGCGTTTCTTCTCCTCGGCTCCTCTCTCCTCTGGTCCCCTGCAATCCGTTCCTGTGCCTCCCGCCGTGGAGGCTATGCAGGTCGACCGGTCTCGCCTGACACCTCAAGAGAGGACACGACGCCGCATGGAGAACCTCTGCCTGTACTGTGCTAGTACCGAACACTTCCTGAGGGATTGTCCTATCCGTCCTCCCCGCCTGGAAAGACGTACGCTGACTCCGCACAAAGGTGAGACAGTCCTTGATGTCTACTCTGCTTCTCCACGTCTTACTGTGCCTGTGCGGATGTCTGCCTCTGCCTTCTCCTTCTCTACTGTGGCCTTATTGGACTCTGGATCTGCAGGAAATTTTATTTTGGCCTCTCTCGTCAACAAGTTCAACATCCCAGTGACCAGTCTCGCCAGACCCCTTTACATCAATTGTGTAAACAATGAAAGATTGGACTGTACCATACGTTTCCGCACGGAGCCTCTTCTAATGAGCATCGGATCTCATCACGAGAGGATTGAACTTTTGGTCCTCCCCAATTGCACCTCGGAAATTCTCCTTGGACTTCCCTGGCTTCAACTTCATTCCCCAACCCTGGATTGGTCCACTGGGGAGATCAAGAGTTGGGGGCCCTCTTGTTCCAAGGACTGTCTAAAACCGGTTCCCAGTAACCCTTGCCGTGACTCTGTGGTTCCTCCAGTAACCGGTCTCCCTAAGGCCTATATGGACTTCGCGGATGTTTTCTGCAAAAAACAAGCTGAGACTCTACCTCCTCACAGGCCTTATGATTGTCCTATCGACCTCCTCCCGGGCACTACTCCACCCCGGGGCAGAATTTATCCTCTCTCTGCCCCAGAGACTCTTGCCATGTCTGAATACGTCCAGGAAAATTTAAAAAAGGGCTTTATCCGTAAATCCTCCTCTCCTGCCGGAGCCGGATTTTTCTTTGTGTCCAAAAAAGATGGCTCCCTACGTCCTTGCATTGACTACCGCGGTCTTAATAAAATCACGGTTAAGAACCGCTACCCCCTACCCCTCATCTCTGAACTCTTTGATCGCCTCCAAGGTGCCCACATCTTTACTAAACTGGACTTAAGAGGTGCCTATAACCTCATCCGCATCAGAGAGGGGGATGAGTGGAAAACGGCATTTAACACCAGAGATGGACACTTTGAGTATCTGGTCATGCCCTTTGGCCTGTGCAACGCCCCTGCTGTCTTCCAAGACTTTGTTAATGAAATTTTTCGTGATCTGTTATACTCCTGTGTTGTTGTATATCTGGACGATATCCTAATTTTTTCTGCCAATCTAGAAGAACACCGCCAGCATGTCCGTATGGTTCTTCAGAGACTTCGTGACAATCAACTCTATGCCAAAATTGAGAAATGTCTGTTTGAATGCCAATCTCTTCCTTTTCTAGGATACTTGGTCTCTGGCCAGGGACTACAAATGGATCCAGACAAACTCTCTGCCGTCTTAGATTGGCCACGCCCCTCCGGACTCCGTGCTATCCAACGCTTTTTGGGGTTCGCCAATTATTACAGGCAATTTATTCCACATTTTTCTACCGTTGTGGCTCCTATCGTGGCTTTAACCAAAAAAAATGCCGATCCCAAGTCTTGGCCTCCTCAAGCGGAAGACGCCTTTAAACGACTCAAGTCTGCCTTTTCTTCGGCTCCCGTGCTCTCCAGACCTGACTCTTCCAAACCCTTCCTATTGGAGGTTGATGCCTCCTCAGTGGGAGCTGGAGCTGTTCTTCTACAAAAAAATTCTTCCGGGCATGCTGTCACTTGTGGTTTTTTTTCTAGGACCTTCTCTCCGGCGGAGAGGAACTACTCCATCGGGGATCGAGAGCTTCTAGCCATCAAATTAGCACTTGAGGAATGGAGGCATCTGCTGGAGGGATCAAGATTTCCAGTTATTATTTACACCGACCACAAGAACCTCTCCTACCTCCAGTCTGCCCAACGGCTGAATCCTCGCCTGGTCTCTGTTCTTTGCCCGATTTAATTTTGAGATTCACTTTCGGCCTGCCGATAAGAACATTAGGGCCGATGCTCTCTCTCGTTCCTCGGATGCCTCAGAAGTTGAACTCTCTCCGCAACACATCATTCCACCTGACTGCCTGATCTCCACTTCTCCAGCCTCCATCAGGCAAACTCCTCCAGGAAAGACCTTTGTTTCTCCACGCCAACGCCTCGGAATCCTCAAATGGGGTCACTCCTCCCATCTCGCAGGTCATGTGGGCATCAAGAAATCTGTGCAACTCATCTCCCGCTTCTATTGGTGGCCGACTCTGGAGACGGATGTTGTGGACTTTGTGCGAGCCTGCACTATCTGTGCCCGGGATAAGACTCCTCGCCAGAAGCCCGCTGGTTTTCTTCATCCCCTGCCTGTCCCCGAACAGCCTTGGTCTTTGATTGGTATGGATTTTATTACTGATTTACCCCCTTCCCGTGGCAACACTGTTATTTGGGTGGTCGTTGATCGATTCTCCAAAATGGCACATTTCATCCCTCTTCCTGGTCTTCCTTCAGCGCCTCAGTTGGCTAAACAATTTTTTGTACACATTTTTCGTCTTCACGGGTTGCCTACGCAGATCGTCTCGGATAGAGGCGTCCAATTCGTGTCTAAATTCTGGAGGGCTCTCTGTAAACAACTCAAGATTAAATTAAAATTTTCTTCTGCATATCATCCCCAGTCCAATGGACAAGTAGAAAGAATTAACCAGGTCTTGGGTGATTATTTACGACATTTTGTTTCCTCCCGCCAGGATGACTGGGCAGATCTCCTTCCATGGGCCGAATTCTCGTATAACTTCAGAGTCTCTGAATCTTCCTCCAAATCCCCATTTTTCGTGGTGTACGGCCGTCACCCTCTTCCCCCCCTCCCTACCCCCTTGCCCTCTGGTCTGCCCGCTGTGGATGAAATTTCTCGTGACCTTTCCATCATATGGAGAGAGACCCAAAATTCTCTCTTACAGGCTTCATCACGCATGAAGAAGTTCGCGGATAAGAAAAGAAGAGCTCCTCCCATTTTTTCCCCTGGAGACAAGGTATGGCTCTCCGCTAAATATGTCCGCTTCCGTGTCCCTAGCTACAAGTTGGGACCACGCTATCTTGGTCCTTTTAAAATTTTGTGTCAGATTAATCCTGTCTCTTACAAACTTCTTCTTCCTCCTTCTCTTCGTATCCCTAATGCCTTTCACGTTTCTCTTCTTAAACCACTCATCCTCAACCGTTTTTCTCCCAAATCTGTTCCTCCCACTCCTGTTTCCGGCTCCTCGGACATCTTCTCCGTCAAAGAGATCTTAGCTTCTAAAAAGGTCAGAGGGAAAACCTTTTTTTTAGTGGATTGGGAGGGTTGTGGTCCAGAAGAGAGATCCTGGGAACCTGAGGACAACATCCTAGACAAAAGTCTGCTCCTCAGGTTCTCAGGCTCTAAGAAGAGGGGGAGACCCAAGGGGGGGGTACTGTTACGCCGAGCGCTCCGGGTCCCCGCTCCTCCCCGGAGCGCTCGCTACACTCTCCCCACTGCAGCGCTCCGGTCAGATCCACTGACCCGGGGCGCTGCGATTCCGCTTCCAGCCGGGATGCGATTCGCGATGCGGGTAGCGCCCGCTCGCGATGCGCACCCCGGCTCCCGTACCTGACTCGCTCTCCCTCGGTCCTGTCCCGGCGCGCGCGGCCCCGCTCCCTAGGGCGCGCGCGCGCCGGGTCTTTGCGATTTAAAGGGCCACTGCGCCGCTGATTGGCGCAGTGATTCCAATTAGTGTGTTCACCTGTGCACTTCCCTATATCACCTCACTTCCCCTGCACTCCCTTGCCGGATCTTGTTGCCATCGTGCCAGTGAAAGCGTTTCCTTGTGTGTTCCTAGCCTGTGTTCCAGACCTCCTGCCGTTGCCCCTGACTACGATCCTTGCTGCCTGCCCCGACCTTCTGCTACGTCCGACCTTGCTTCTGTCTACTCCCTTGTACCGCGCCTATCTTCAGCAGCCAGAGAGGTGAGCCGTTGCTAGTGGATATGACCTGGTCACTACCGCCGCAGCAAGACCATCCCGCTTTGCGGCGGGCTCTGGTGAAAACCAGTAGTGACTTAGAACCGATCCACTAGCACGGTCCACGCCAATCCCTCTCTGGCACAGAGGATCCACTACCTGCCAGCCGGCATCGTGACAACCGTCCTCCTTCAGCCACAACTCCATCCTCCCTCATCAGAAACTCCGTCGTCTAAAACGCCATCATGCCTCAGACGATTCTTCCTCAGACGCAACTTCCTCTGCATGTATAGCAGAGTCGGAAGTGTGAAACTTGCACGTGTACTACAGACACTACATGTGCTACAGAGTCTGTATAGCAGAGCCGACACTGAATAGCATGTACAGCAGAAGCCGTATAGCAGAGAGCCGACACTGACTCGGTTCTGCTACATGGCAGGAAAGCTTTTCGTCTGAGGGATGACAGAGTTTCGGATGAGAGACTGTAGGATGACATAGGAGGGAGGAGGGAGTTGCGGCTGACGCCTGACGGAGATATGCCTGAGGGAGGAGGTGGGACGCCATTTCACCTGGCGGAGGACGAAGTTACGTCTGACGACTGACGATGTCTTAAAATGGACACCGTACACGTCCATGGCTGGGACATTGAGCCCTTCTGCTCCACGGGAGGTTTCTGTCCTCCCTGAGCTTACCTTAGGACACCTGCGTTAGGATTTGTCAGGTGTATCACCCCAGCCAAACTCCCCACCTGCGACTGTTTCCGGTCCTAGTGTGGACTGATTCAGTCGGAGATGGCCACACTTGGAATTTGATGGAGATTTCATAGTGTCGTACACACCAAATATATTGCTGATGTATCGCTGATGAGGCAGACATCTCCCATTTCATGTACACAAGGGTGTCATCTTTTTCTGTGAGCAAAGAGAAAGTATGTATAATATTCAATGATTTTTATTGTTCCAATAGCTTGACACTGAGCTGAGATGTTAAACCTTCAAATCTAAGTCTATAACCTATTGGATCACTGACTAACTGAATAAGGTTCCTAAATGTATTCAGTTGTAGAGAAATTATTTTTCTCTCTATTTTTTTGGAGTTTGGGAAATTTCTCACCACATAAACATTTGTAGACATGTTACTTGTGGCCATATTCTGCTTGTGTGAAAGTGGAAAGTGATAGGTCCTCTCAAACCTTTATAATGCTTCTAATTAAGATTAGTGTCTGCAGAATAATCAGTGGACAATACTTTCTAAGGGGAGGGTCACAGGTGCCGTATTTTGCTGTGTATGTGCTGCTACATATTTTCCTACCCATTGAAGTCAGTGGGGTTTATTTACTAAGAGTGGAGTGTAGTTTTCTTTGTGGGTTTTTATTTCAGACAGGTATTTTCCCAAGGTATTTACTAAGTTTTCCCTACATTTTGCAGTTTTCCCTACATTTTTTTTTTTTTTTGCAACTGTTCTGATCTGTTGGGTTTTCCTCAGCTCAAATCCACCACATTTTCTGTGGAAACCTTAGTAAATATGTTGGGATTTTTCAAAACTGTCGAAGACACGCCCCTTTGTCGGGACCACGCCCATCCCCCAATGGCCACACCCCTTTTTGGGTGTTTCTTGTAAAATGGAGGGCTTTGTTTTTTTTTGTTTTTTTTTGGGCATGGAACATACAACATAATTTGGGCGCAAAACCCTAGAAAAGAGTGGGGATCACGTTAGTAAATAAATCCCATTATGTAGGAAAATGCACAGCAGAAAATATGCAGCAAAATACAGCATGTGTCACTCTACTCTAAGAGCTGTCACACCTCCTCCTATAGGCTTGCATTGAGGGGGCAGAGCGTGACATCACACGGGGGCGGACCCGTGACTTCACAATGCTCCAGCTCCGTGATCGCCAGTCATCAGACCCAGAGTGTACATGCTCTGGAGACTGATGGTAACAGGGTGCTGCGTACAAGATCACGGGGGTCCCCAGTGGCGGGACCCCCACCATCAGGCATCTTATCCCCTATCCTTTGGATAGGGGATAAGATGTCTTAGCGCAGGAGTACCCCTTTAAATTACTTGTGGTTCAGGCAGCATGAAAGTGATCACATGTTCTCTTTAATGTATGCATCCCAAATGCTAGCACATATCGCATATGCTAGCACATATCGCAAACATATAAAACAGGTAAAAATGACCCTCATGGTGGTTATTATCATGATCTCTTTGGTTTGCAGTACATCCAGTTCCATCTGACAGCCCCATGGACAGAACTCTTCAGGAAGAACCTTATAATATGACCTGTTCACTTAATGGGTCAGCCAATGATCATATGGGCATTTTTCATGGCTTTCAAGATTCACCTACCAAGTCTCCCTCTTATGAAGCAGAAGATGTCAGGTTCTCATTGGCTTCTGAAGAGTATGAACAGGGCTCTCTACTTCTCAATGAGAGCTACAACTGTATTAATCTTAATAAACCAATGGGTAAGAAACACCTGCAGGTGAGAAATGTTAGAAAGACATCCGAAAGACTTAGTAAGTTATCTACTCGAGTCACTGAACAAACAGAGGAGAAAAACCATCAATGTGATGACTGCGGGAAACACTTTGATTACAAATCCAACCTTATCAGACATCAAAGAAGTCACACCGGAGAAAAACCATACGGCTGTGAAGAATGTGGTAAGCGCTATGCCACCAAATCTCACCTGACCATCCACAAGAGAACGCACCTGAGCGGGAAGCCTCACCAATGTAATGAGTGCGGGAAACACTTTACATACAAGTCACAAATTGCAATGCACCAAAGGACACACACTGGGGAGAAGCCGCATACCTGCAACCTGTGCGGAAAGAACTTTGCCTACAAATCATATCTGATCATTCACCAGAGGATCCATTCGGGGGAGCGACCGCACGTTTGCCCGCAGTGCGGTAAATGCTTTACTGACAAGTCCAACCTTCGCAAGCACCAAAATACTCATGTAGAAAACAGGCCTTATGTCTGCAGAGAATGTGGCAAGCACTTTAACTCCAAGTATAGTTACACTACACATCAGAGGACACACCAGGGAACTAAATATAAATGATATGTCTAGTCACTGCACACCCTTGTACCCTGAACTCGCTGAAAATTAGTATTTCTGGGTCGAATGTTTATTAATTCACTACAAAAATGAGTGAAGTGAATTCAATTTTCTTTAGTTAAATATCAAACTGAATGCCATAAAGAGCATCATCCATTGTGTTTTCTGATGGGTTCCCTTTATTTCACCAATTTGACAGGTGGACTTGCCAACAGTGTAGGCTAGAAAGATGAATAGTTGTGTATTTACCATGTATTTTTCAGGACAACTCAAGTCTAGTCAAGCATGTGCTTTACTGGGCAAAAGCTCAATAAACCAAGTTGTGTCAAGCAGGAAGCTAGAAGGACCTTTAGGAGAGGTCCACTCTCATAGAAAAGAACCACTACCATTGGAATTCAAATAGGTGCATTTTTCTCATGAATAGCCTGTCCTGTACTTAGCGTGTACTGTCTATTCAGATGGTGCTTCACGTATGTAACAGATAGCAGATATATATCCAGCAAAGAAGAGAATAACAGAGCACTCACCACTTCAAATACTGTAGACAGGCACTTCTTTAATTTCTTTCAGTACATGTAGACAAGGCAACAAGAACGGGGAAGGTGGACCAGATCTAGTGCGGGGGGTTTCAGGTGATCACATGGGGTGACGGTCCGTATCGGGCTGTTGCGCTTCTTCGGGCCCCTTGAAGGGGCCCGAAGAAGCGCAACAGCGCGATACGGACTGTCACCCCGTGTGATCACCTGAAACCCCCCGCACTAGATCTGGTCCACCTTCCCCGTTCTTGTTGCCTTGTCTACATGTACTGAAAGAAATTGAAGAACTACCTGTCTACAGTATTTGAAGTGGTGAGTGCTCCGTTATTCTCTTCTTTGTTGGACCTTTAGGAGATATGCTGCACACAATAGTACCTCTGATAAGCCCTTGTATGATATATCTGGTAAAGATTTTTTAAAAAGTTGCACGTTCATCCAGCATTGTTTTCCTGTATCCCTATTTAGTCTCTAAAAAAGGTTTAAGGACCTTTCCAAGTTCATGTATTATGATCGTTCCTGTTTCAGGGAAGGTCTTTAACCTCGGTCAGAAGCGGCTTATTCAGTGAACTGAGAGGAGACATTATGTCTGAGGATTCGTTTGTTCTATAAATACTTAGACTTTTTTTTTCAGTTTTTGAGAATACACTTTTGGGAAAAAAAAACACCAAAGAAAAGTGTTTCTCATAGGGACCAATGAGTGGTTTACAGATGTTTATTACCAATATGATAGGTTAGAAAGCAGAAGATGTATGCCTAGTGCCTGGGTATTGATTCCGGATTTGTATTTGTGCTTTAATGTGTAGTACTGACTGGGAGTGCTGTGCGTCTGTAACAATGGTAGGTGCCTCACCAGCCTTTGAGACATCGTCTTGTCCCCAAACTCCTGTAAGCTATAAGCAATGAAAACATTTGGGGTTAAATTTTTTTCTTTTTTCTGGTCTGTTGGATAATTGTTGGAAAATTGGTAAAATTTCCTTGTGGAAATTACCAGCTTGATGGTCAAGTTGTACCAGACAATTGGGCATGGTGGGGCCATCTTAGGTAAGATGTTGGCTAATTATGCATATTTATGTTCAGGCGAGAAAAAAAAAAGCTATACTTACCTTCCTTGCTCCGCTGCTGCTGACATTCTTATAGAGCCCCTGTTCCTGTGCACAGAACTTCCAGGGTTGACGCGTTGAATTGTCTGCTCAGCAAATCAGTGGCTGCACTGGTGTCGGGCAAATCCATGTACCTTCACCGACCATGCTGCACAGTGGGACCAGGACGTCAGAACGGTGGCAGCAGGGAATGAGGAAGGAAAGTATTTTTTTGTTTTGTTTTTTACCTCCTGCCTGAGCACCTCCCTGAAATATCCCTTTAAATATATGGCTATGCAGGTGATTTCAAGCTCTAGAACAGAAATTTAGATCTTTGAGCACTTACAGCCTGCTCAATACATATAAGGGATACATATATCTCTCAGTACCAAGGAAAAAAAAAAGGACAATGATTTTATGACACCTTACCCTTGGTTGCCTTGAGGAGTATTCTTGCAAGCTATTAGCACAACAGTGTTCATTCTAAATGCAGTTTATTTGTTATCTAAAGGTAGGATACTTGTTACAATAACAACCTTGATTCCATACTTGTAATTGGTCATTTTAAATATACGTTCAATGATAAGAAGAGCACAGATAGTGGCACTACTACTTTTGGCACCGAAGAGATTCCTCCACCCTTGTCAATAGCACACTAGGGGAGATATAGGTCCTGGGTCCACTGTTCCAGCGGTGCTGGGAACCAGAAATATATTCAAGTAA